>NW_009613361.1:4144-41869 GCF_000690535.1 Cariama cristata
CAATCGAATAGACTTTGCTGCAAATGTAATGAGATAGACTGCTGGTAAGACACTTTGGTGCCTCAGACACCTGCCTGAAGGGCCCCTGAGGGTCACCTTCCCTCCTCAAACACCCTCGTCCCACCACCATGGCCCCAGACCAAGGCACCAGCAAAAGGAGCAGCTGTGAGCATCTGCACCGCCACTGGTGCCTGCTCCCTTCTGGCACCACAGCCCAAGAGCCTGCTGACTTCCAGCATGTCCCCACAGCTGGTGGCTTTGCTTGCTCTTCTGGGCTCAGGCTTTCTCCTTCCCTGCCTTCGCTCTCCTGGCTTTGGGCTGGTCCCACCTCCCTTGCCTCCTGCTGACTCTTGACTTTTCAACAAAAAAACTCAGAACACAGCCGATATCAAGGCCAAAACTAATGGCGGTCGCACAGTTGTTGATTATATCAATGTCTGTCCACATCTACGTTAATGACAGCACTGCTAGCCATGGCTCTGTTGCAATCTTCCTCCTAGCCCTGGTCGTCATTTGGATGGTAATTTCACTGAACAGGAGGCTCCCTCCGGCCTGCGGATACCAGCCCGGGCTCAAAAAGTCAAAAGCCAGAGCAAACACTCAAAGCTAAAACAAGGTAATCATCACAACGTTAAGGATTTACACAACGCTATTTGCACAGGTCATGACAGGATTTCGGTTTCTGTGTTCATCTGGCACTGGTTTCCTCCTGATTTTGCTATGATAACTACCAGCAAGATTAGAGAACCTTTGCTTCTCTTTCAGCTATAAGTCTGCTAACGAAAGAGAATTAGTAAAAATCGGCTGAACCCCTGAAGTGGTCTCTTTTCATAGGTGAAAACTGGGATGCTGTTGAGAGGTTAAGGTCACTGTTTGAAAAATAATCCTCAATTTCTGAGGTGAAAGATTCTTTGATTTTCTGCCTCCAATTTGCTCTGCCTCTCTCTCTCTTATACAGCTACAGTGGAAGCTGAAAATACCTCAGGACGAGGATGGCTCGTAAAGAAAGGCAATGAGACCATAGGACGCTGATGAGATGCTTTCCGTGGGAGCCAAGCTGCAGGACAAGAGAGGCAATTCACAAGTGGTAGAACAGCTGGCAATTCCAACCCACACCATCTGGATTTGTGTGATTTTATAATATTTATTGTCACTAAATCTGAGAGGAATATGAATAGAGCTGGCTGCAAGTGGAAATGAGCTGGCTTTTCAATAGAGCGAATTGTGTGCGGAGCCTTGGCAGGGACACATAGCAGGGTGAGCATCTGATAGCAGCCAGCCAGCCATCAATTACCACTTCGTTGGTCAGGCTGGCTACGTGAAACAGCAACAGAAAATTTTCCAGTCAGGCAAGGGAAGCCCTGCTGAAAAAATGGCATTTCAAATCTATCATTTGGAGAGGAGAGAGAGAAGGTTGCCGGCTCTCCATCTTTAGTCTGAAGCTTGTGAGAGCCACGTCATTTTTTCCTTAAAGCCTTAGCATCCGTAGATGTGGGATTACTCCAGAATCTTACACTTCTATTTTAAAAAACGTCTTTTTGAGTCTTATGGTTAAGAAAAAACTGACCCATCTCTACCTAACAGCCACAGAAAATGGAACAACCCCAGAGTGCATTTTCTTAAATCTTCTGATTTGAGCCAGTTTGTGGGTTTGGGATTCTCATGTGTGATTGTGAAAGCACTGAGTTGTCAGTGTTGAGCATATTCATGCAGGCAGCGATTGCTGCCTTAGGACATGTTCTCTGGAGGTACCTGTGAGCGCCGAAGGGAGCACTGCTGCTCCTAGCACAGCCGTCCCGGTTAGAAGCTCAAAGTGAGGCAGGAAGACTTCAGGCTTTTATGTTTCTGTTCCTCATCTGTGAAATGGGACAATGGGTTTTTCCCTTCCTACAGATCAGCCAAAGGATAAATTCCTCTTCTGATACCACGATCTGGTAGTTACATGAAAGCCCAACCTGTCTGTCCAGCTGAAACCAGGACACTGTCTTACTTTTATTTTTAAATGTTTTTACCTGTTATAGGACATTAGGAAAGCTTAAAACTTTTCATCTAAATTTAGTCAAACCAGACGTACAAAGGAAGACAAATAATGGTGTCTTCCTTCCCTCCTTCCTTCCTTCCTTCCTTCATTCCTTTCCTTCCTTTCCTTCCTTTCCTTCCTTTCCTTCCTTCCCTTCCTTCCTTCATTCCTTCCCTTTTTGATCTTACACATTTCTGTCCTGTCTGGTTTGGGAATTGACCTATTTTTGTTCATTGACTGTAGTACTGAAACAACATGAAATACATGCCATAAAATATGAAAAAAAAATGAGCATTTTCTTCTAGTAGATTACTATATTTTCTAAATCTTTTCTTCATCTTTGAAAGTTGGGTTGTAAATTTTTTTTTTTTTTAATGGAAAAATACTGGTTCTCTATTCTGGGATTCACTCCAGAGCTGAAAACACTAGTATTTGTAGTACGTCAATTTACAAAACCTGTTAGTTAAGCTGAAGAAAAATGTAGCAAGACATGAATGCCGAAGATGAAGCGCCCGGCTAAGCAGCACACCAAACTGCACCTCTTGTCCAGCTTGCAGGGAGTGCAGTGCCTCAGGAGGAAAAGGGCAGGCACAGAGAGCAGCGCTGGCTCCTCTGTCCTTCCATTAACAACCATTAGCGATCGTTCGCTCAGATCCCTGTCACTGCAATGCCTATAAACACAGATATTTCACAGCCAGGTAGTGCGTTCTCTATTCCTGAAAGAACAGAAGAGTTAGATCTTTTTTTTTGAAGCATAGCTGTTGAGCAGACAAATGGAAATGTGACCATTATATAGAACAAGGCATGTAGTAAAGAGAACAAATTCTTCAGCTCCTTGGCAGCAAAATTGTATTTAATCATATTCAGCTCTTTTCTCCTTGTCCAGGCATGTCCAGAAAAAATCGATCTTATGATCAACATGCCACAGGAATCTCATTTTTTAATTTAGCTCTCTAAGGGATTCTTTTTTGATCCTTCAGATCAGACAAGAACAATTACTGTGCCTCTAAGCTCTCCCCTCCCTCCAGTCTCCAATTAGTCACATCTGATAACATTTTTTCAATGTAAAAATAAGGTCATCTCTTCAACTGCTTGTGTCTAAATCAGGAGACACTGTGATAACTCATTCACAAAACACCACCTCACTCTTCCCAGCCAGGCGAGGGCCTTCTGCATCAAGGTTTTCAAAACCATCACCTGTTAAAAACCTTTGTCTGGGCTGTAAGCAAGCCGCTGATTAAATTTGTGCTTGCTTGAGATACCTCCTGGTGTTTTGGGAAGTACACAGGCTAAGCCCAGCACTTGCGTGCATGTGTTTCAGTTCACTGAACAGACCTCCCGAGGTCAGTGGGGTACTGACACGTCCAAAAAAAACAGCCTGTACTTCAGCGCTGTGGGTCCAGAACCTTCTCCCCCACAGTTTTCCAGTTCGTTTTCTTCTTTTCAGAACTTTGAACTGTGTTGCGGGTTTTTTCTTTGACTGTCCTTTCAATTCCGTCATGGAGAAAGGTCACAGTCTTCACAGTCTGTTGGTTTTCTTGTCTGATTTCAGTCAGGCCTCGAAGGCAGCAGCTTCTCACCTACATTTGCTCAAGACGAAAAGCCACGTTGGGCGAGATGGTCCTTGAGCTTACTGTTGAAGCGCTCCCCCTCCCCATCGGTGTATCTTTTTCCTTTGGGCAAGTACCAAAAACCTTGCCAACCGTTCAAAACAAAATGTTAGAGGGGAAAAAAACCCCTCACCTTTATATTCAAAAAACGGTCATGAAAAATGCAAGAAGAGGCTAACAAAAAACCCCCCAACTCTTCTCCCTTCATATGGGGCCTGGCTCTTCCTCTGGTGTGGGGCAGAGATGGGGCCAGCCGGGCTGGGGAGCCAAGCCTGAGCCACATTGTGAGGACACAGGCCCTCACAGCACGGCCTGTCCCACCTGGTGGGGTGGCCAGAGCTGGGAGAGAGCTCCTAACGCCCCCAAAACCTCGGAGGTGCGAATCCCCTGCCTTCGTCCTTGTGCACAGCATTTCCAGGGCGACAAAGCAGGAGACATCGGACGGCACAGCTGACAGGGGCAGGCAGCAGAAGGTGCTGGGCTCAGCTTCGAGAGCTGGGAACTCCTTCTGGGATCTTTGAGGGGCTCCTGGGACCTCTTTGGAGATAAAGCTGCAAACTAGTTCATTAGAGGAGGTTTGCTGGGGAGAGCTGTGGGGAGGTTTGCTGCTTGCTAGGGGCTTTGATCTCAGGTGTTGTGGAGAAGCTGCCAGGGCTGGTCAGCTCTGGGACTGTTAACCCCTGCTGCTCTTCTGTGGGGGCACGAATGACATCAGGGGGGACCTGGAGCTTATCAAGCATGACTGCATGGATCCAGGGCTGGTGGCCAAGGGCATGGAGCCAAAGCGGTGTCTTCTCAGTGCTGCCAGTGAAGGGAGGGTCTTGAGGCAGAGTGGATGAATCCTATGCATCAACCAGGGATGGACATGGTGCACCACATTTCGGCTGATGTAAAAAGATTTGTCTTCAAGACCTTGGAAGCCTTTCTGATGGTCGAGAACTTCTTGGAAGAGATGGGATCCCTGTGAGCAAGTAAGGCAAAAATGTCTTTGCCAATGTGCTGGCCAACCTGGTGAGGAGAATTTTTACACTAGAAGTGATGGAGGAGAGAGAGATGATGACCTATAATCAAGTGAGGAAGTGGCTGGCAAGGAAAGGGTGTGGGGTGATGTGGACAAGAGACCTTATAATCAAGATAAGGCAGAAAGGAGCAGAAAGGGGCCCATCCTAAGGGTATGCACACAAATAAGGATGAGCCTACATGACAGCACGATGGGGGAAGATCTCATACCTTTTCTGGGAAAGCAGTACAGCTGGGAGTTGCCTTTATGTGAGAAAGCAGCAGGGAGGCAGGTGGCTCTGTGTTGGGAGGGGTGATGAGCCAGCTGAGAGCTTATGGGTCAGGGTTAGAGGGTAGATCATCATGGATGACATTGTGATGAGTGTCTGCTACAGATCACCTGATGAGGAAGAAGTAGATAGAGCCTTCTTCAGACAACTGGAGGAACCAAAATATAAAACCGATGTGTATATATACACCTAAAACCAGAAAGATTTTATAAACATAAACCCAAGATGGTGGTGAGGCTCCAAGGAACATGATCTCCTGCCTGGGAGGAAGCATGGTCTCCTGCCTGGGAGGTTCAGGTTGGATATTAGGAAGAATTTCTTAACTGTAAGAATTGTTAAGCATTGGAACGGGCTCCCCAGGGAGGTGGCGAACTCACCATCCCTGGAGGTGTTCAAAAAACGTTTAGATGTGGCGCTTCGAGACATGGTTTAGTGGGCATGGTGGCATTGGGTAGAAGGTTGGACTTGATGATCTTTGAGGTCTCTTCCAACCATAACGATTCTACAATTCTATGATTCTATGAGCCTCAACATATTGGAGGCCTCAGCCCAGACGGAGTTCTGAGGGAGGATGGCACCATCCCCTTCTCAGGCAGCAGCCAGTGCTCAGTTGCTGCCCCAGGGCTGGGGCAGGGGACAATGGTGGTGTCCCTGCGGCGGGCTATGTGCACGGGGTGAGGAGTTGTTGGCAGGCGAAGGAGTTGCAGAGGAGGTGAGCAGCTGCAGACTGTCAGGGAGAATGAGCAAGAGATCGACAGGCTCTTTGCAGAGGCTGAACAGCCCCGAGGTCCGTTCCAAATGGAGTTAATCCACGATTCTGTGATGTGAGGGCAAACGAATGTGAGCAGATCTTCCTTACTAAAAGCATGCAGGAAACCCTGAGCACAGGTAATTTAGTGATAGATGGCGTGAAAAGATTTGTAGAGCTATGGTAATTCAGTCTTAATAATGCTGAATAACGCTGAAGGAGTAACCTAGAGGTCTCGAGCCAAGGTTTTGTACCTGAGCGTTAAGGATGATGTGAAGCAACAAGAATGCTGAGATGGCTAAAAAAAGTGACCTGTAAAGAAACATTGAACAGGCTCAGACTTAACCAAAAGGAGACAAATTGAATAAGAAATATCGTAGGAGTCTGCAAATGCTTCAAACTATCCTATCCTTGGACAGTTCCAAAGAGGAAAGAAATCACCTAGTCTATCCTTGTGCTGGATATGGCAAAAATACAGTATCCTAAATCTTCACAGACTCTAAAGCACTGGCCTATTGTCTACAGCCATGGGGACAGCCTACCACATGGAAAACCTCTAGTGCCGAGAAAAGAATTTTTGTGAAGTGTTTTGACCCACTGAAGCAAAATGAATGAAAATGTCATAACCTGCTACATTTGCCTGAGTTTCAGCTGGTGGCTGGCAGCAGGGTTACACAGACACAGAAGTCTTTCGTAGTTGCTGCTAAGTGCACGCATGTGTGCAATAGGGCTGTGTCCCAGGGTTCAGGTCACCAATCACCAACCTCCTCCTCCGGAGCTGAGGCAGAATTTCCATCCCCTGCTGAGAATGACAGAAGAGTGAGTCAAGGACATAAACCCCAATCAATGTGTCATATACCTGCCTCCTTGGCCCAACTCCCATAATTCCTCCACAAATTGTATTTCAGGAGTTCAGGTTGCACCTTTTTTGTCTGTCCTGAACCAACCATTTACTATCTCACAGCCTTCACTATGATAACATATATAGAAATCAAAAGAAAAAAATGTAGTCCCTGTTTCACTGGGACTGGCCACCGGTCAGGAATAACTTTGTTATTCAGATGTGCGAAAAATTGGTATTTTTGGCTATGGGAAACGGGGGAGCTGTTCAAAGTTCTTGAAGAAGGTTCATATTCCTATGCAGTAGCTCGAAGAAGCTGATGTATGTAAACGCAATTGGCTTTAACATGTACTGTATATAGAATAGAAAACTTCATAATAATGGAATATATACATTCCTGTTTCCTTTCTTTTTATTAGTAAAGAAGTGTATTCCTGTAAAGATTAGGAAGTAGGATTATTTTTGTGACCTATATCTGTGTTTCTCATTTGTCTTCTGAAATTTCCTTTTAACATACCGGGCAGTTTCATTCATCATTGCACAATAGCAACCGGTGACCAACAAATAAAGAACTGGCTAAGTGATAAATTGCACAGATGGATTGTACATCAAGGATGGGATTCCTGGTGGTGCTTGGCATCTTCCCTGATTGGGAGCTATGTGACGTGAAGGTGAATATCGATGATTCCTGCATTCTTAGCTCAAATGCTCCCTTGACTTTAACTACAGTACGTAAAAAGTGCTGTTGTCAAGGTTCTTCTCCAGATTTACTTTTTCCAACCAGAAAATTTAGTATGGGTGGGAAAAGAAGACTTCAGACACTAGTCCTGGATTTCCAGATCTCCAGCAGTCAGTTCAGGAGAGGAACCTCTCCAATCCTCCCCAAACTCCTAATAAATGTTCCTTATGCGTATACAGCTCGGCTCTTTGGTGGACACACTTGAATGGTGAGGTATCAAATGTACTGCTCATGAGTCAGACAGCTGGTCAGTGCTTCCTCAGCAAGCCCACCACATGGAGGAGACCCCAGACTTACTCTGCAAATACTTGTCGTTGGAGAGGTGGATGCGTGGCAGGCCGGGTACACCCTGCCCACTGCAAAGTCCACGGGCATGTTCATAAACTTCTGTCTGGGAAATCTGGGACAGAAATACGGCAGGTCTGTAATACAGGTATACGCAATATAAGTATCATTTTAAAAAGCACCTAAATAAAAGCGTAAGGTCCATATTCAAGAATCACTTATACATTCAAGAGTCTGTGTCATAGAATCATAGAATCATTATGGTTGGAAGAGACCTCAAAGACCATCAAGTCCAACCGTATACCCAACACCGCCATGCCCGCTAAACCCACTAAACCATGTCTTGAAGTGCCACATCTAAATGTTTTTTGAACACCTCCGGGGATGGTGAGTCCACCACCATCAAAAATAGGATTTAGTGTACATTTTCCCAAAGTGCTTATACCTTTTTTGTTTTGAGTTTTACAGTATTTACAGCCGTGGGCTCCCTGAGGTTTGCTATTGGTTTGACAGTCAGAGAAATAGTACTTAATGCCTTTCCAAAGTAAGTACAAGGTCATACCAAGGTATAATTTTTTAAGCAGGAGCCCTACAGAAAACAGCTGAACAATAACTGTAATAATGGCCCTGAATGTGCTTGTATCAATATGCTATTTCACTGCATAAAGAAATCAATGTTATTAAAAAAAAATCATAACAATCACAAGGGCATAGCCAATTTAAGAGTGCTATTTGTGGAATAGCTAGTGACCAATTTTTCAGTCCTCCTATTTAAATTAATGAATATTTAACGAGGAGACTAATTTGATTTCCCTAAAACCTGCCCGATTTCATTAACACAGTAGGGGAAAATACAAAATACATATTTCAATGCTTTGTTCTTCAGGAAAAGCTCTTCTACCTCTGATGTGTGGAAGATTAAAAGAAACCAGTGATTAAAATAGTATTAATACAATTTGTATCGCTCCTGTTATCTCCCAGTCTTAAACTCTCCAAGTGAAAGATAGGTAAATTCCTATTTTTTAATGAGACTTTTCAGACAATAATAGACATGCTTCGTGGCAAGGCTAAAAAAATGAATGTTTTTTTTCACAGAAAGGCAGCAACCGTTTGGAGGGCCGGGTGACTGCAGTGTGACAAAAGGGTGGCACGGGCTGGGACGTCTCCCAAGTACGGTGACACTGTGTGGAAGCCATGATGAATGTCAACAAGCTTCGCCCTGCACAAAGACTGTAAATGACACAGAAGCAGTCCCTTATCGGGGTAGAACAAAGACCGTCAGAAAAATCTTTCTATTATTTTTCTGGATGAATTTCATTTACCTTTTCAATAGATTTTAAATCTTTTGTAAAATACTCCAAGGGGGCATAGCACAGTGTGAGACTTGTAATCAGCCTGAAAAGAGTGACAGAATGCTGGCTCATTTGGTCTCTCCCAACGCTTTCCTTTATTCTAACCCGTCTGTTCACAGCCTAAATCGCAGGAAATTTGAGTGTTTAACTCCTACAGCAGGTAGCAGAAAAAAGCGCAAAGGAACCTGAGCAAAATATTTGAAGTAAAATTGAGATTCAGAAGCAAATCAAGGGCATGATTCACCAGTGTAAACCGATTATTGTACATGCATAACCTTTTTTTTTGTTGCTGATCCACCTGACAGGGAAATACATAGATTTAACATGAAAAAAATATCACCCTTAGCTTTTCATGAAGGAAGTTACTAATTAAGTAAAGGCAAATTTGGAGGGGGGGGGGGGGGGGAAGAGACAAAACACTCCCACCATAAAGTAAAGGCAAATTGGGAGGGGGGGGGGCAGAAGTATATATTAGCTGGCTAACAGCAGAGAAGGACCCGATCTTGGTGTGGAGCTCTAGCAAGAAATGCCGGAGTGTCTGCGGCTGGTACCTCCCAACCTGTTTGTGACAGCATCTGATAATGGTCAGAGGGGTGCCTCAGCCAGCCTGGGGTCCCTAAGGAAGTGTTTGCAAGGAAAAGTAGGCACCTGTGGTTTGTCTCCTTACGTTCTGCCTAAATAGATAGATGCATATATTTTAGATCTCAGCCTCGGCCTCTTGGGATGAGCACCGTCTTTCTACTACATGTTGGTACTACAATAGATGCTCCGCTCCATGCCTGGGCTGTCTAGGAGAAACAAACTAGAAGAACAGAGAATACCTGAAAAACCTGAATTCTGGAAATGTCTGCAAAACCAAGAATATCTCCTCGTATCAGGGCCCTTTGTCTGGGACTGGGACAGCTGCATTTTGCCTTTCTTAGTTCCATCTGGAATTTCAAGCAGACACTTCCTTAGGGATATTTTCTTTGTCACTGTTATTTCTCTCTTGTTTCTTTCAAATAGAAACAGAATTTAATTTTTAAGAAACACATGCTAAAGCCACTAAACCCAGTCTTTTTAATACCACTTTAACAATATTAAATATAACTCTCATGCTCCACAGCTAGAGTACAGAACAAAGGGGATAGGATATTGTCTGATAATATTATTGAGCAACCCCAAAACTCCATTTATATAACCTGAAAGTCTCTGTACTCTAACTACAAAGTTTCAATATATAACTTGCACTGTATATTGTTACTTATGAACAGGCTACGAAAGTACTTACAAACAACTAAGAACTTTGAACTCACTAACAGTAATAACTGGTTTAATGAAAGACTTGTCCTCCCCCTGCACCGCTGGCAGGGAGGAGGGAGAGAAAATGGGAGTAAAGCTGAGCCCAGGAAGAAGGGAGAGGTGGGGGGAAGGCGTTTTAAGATTTGGTTTTATTTCTCATTACTCTGCTCTGACTTGCTTGGTAATAAATTAAACTAATTTCCCCAGGTTGAGTCTGTTTCGCCCACAATGGTAATTGCTGAGTGATCTCTCCCTGTCCTTGTCTCAACCCACGAACCTTTCGTTGTATTTGCTCTCCCCTGCCCAGCTGAGGAGGGCAGTGACAGAGTGGTTTTGGGGGGCACCTGGCCTCCAGCCAGGGTCAAGCCACCACAATGGGCAAGGTCACCCTCCTTTGGGAGGAAAGAGCACTTTTTTAGAGAACAGCCCTTTGCCCGTATTCTTTACTAGCACTGACGTACCCATCAAACTAGAGCAATCGCTGTCCTGTACAGACATGGATGCAGAATCGCTGGGTAGGTTGAATGGTCGTCAGCAGGGCTGTTTCCACTTATGGCACTCAAAGGCTTGCCTAAAAGCAGTGATTTTACCTACATATCACAACAAAAGCGGTGATTGCTTCCTTCAGCCATTATACTTTTCCCAGGGCACATTGAGCGGCTTTTAGAATCTGTAGGAAATTATATCATTTTGACCAAAAGACAGCTCTTTCCCAGCCTAATTCACATTAAAATAAGATCAGCTTGGTTATCCCAAGCCAGACTGATCTGCGGTGTAACTTAAAATGGAGAATTTGCACAAGAACGGGTGAGGACGGCTCATGGCCCCTTTCAGCCGCCTCCGCCGCGGGGAGGGGGAGCAGGGACCTGAGGCAGCAGTGACAGTAGTGCCCCTGGTACCGGGGCCTGAAATAATGATGTCAGCTCTTTCCAGAGTGACTCCATGCCTCTCCCATCAGACATCTTCACAAAGTGCAGTGTCTGTTACAGTCCCAAGTCCTAAAATTGAACCCAGTATTAAACTGTGGATTAAAACTTCGTAGCTCGGACATCTAGGTGTTCGTGCTTTTGGTTTGGTGGCTTGTGTAAACAACAGTATTTCTGACCCCATTAAAAAGGCACGGGAAGTGAATTCTTTTCGTTTAAATTTGGTTTCAGTTCAATTCTATGGCAGTAGCTTTCCAATCAACAGAAAAACACTCCCCCAGTGGCAAATTTGATTTCAAAACACGCTGTTCTCTTAAAAGTGACTCTGTAACATGCTAAAAGGAGCTACTGTCAAGAAGTTATACTACAAAGCTGTCGTGTGTCTGGTAAATAAAAATCAGATACGTATTGACCTTTCTGTTGCTCCAGCAGAGATGGTTTATCTGAATAGTACTAATCCTTCCAGTGAGGAGGAAACTGCTTTTGAAAATCACGTAAAATGCTCCAGCGGCGTTCTTTCGAGCTTTGACAATGTCACCGCTGCGTGCGGTGATGTCCGACACAGATATCTGAGAATGCCGACATAAGAAGTGCCATTTCTGCACATTTTTGTTACGTTTCTTCCATCAAAATGACCTTCAGTTTGGTGTGGTGATGCAGGAGCTTTTCCAGCATTGTCTGTGAAGAGCTGCAGTCAGGTTAACGTGAGCCCTCCGTATCACTTAAAAGGAGCCACGGTTCTGCGAGCCAGCTTATTTGTACACAGAGCATACTTTTAATAGCAGCAGCTTCTAGTATTTTCTGCTTAAACTGCTGGGATTATGTGAAAGAAGCTGGAGTTATCTCAGCAGCTGCTTTGTCTGGACAAGACTGTAACAACTGCGATCTTGCCGTACAAAACTCTGGATTAAGAAAAGCCATCCTACTGCGGCCATCATTCAAACTGGTCTGAGACTGCTGCATCCTCTGCTCCACCAAACCCTCTCTCACAGGCTTGCGAGAACGGTCTCTTTCAAAAAACTGCGCTGGGCAACACAAGCTCCAAACTCACTTCATGACGTGCATTTCTTTTCTTCTTTCGCCTCAGAACTAAAGCGATACGGGATATTACACCATTTGCAAAGAACATTGAACAGATGTGCTGTTTTACTTTGCAGTCTCTCCAAAGCAGGGACATCACCGTGAATTGTATTGACAGCACCCTGGGTCCTAGGGTATAATGCATTTCTAGGGCCCACACCAGCACGAGGTGTTGCTAAACGTATATGACAATAAGAAGGACACAGTGGTAAGGGAGTCTTGATGGAGTTGTCTGATAAACTGATCTTCTTCACATCACATGCATTTTTGTAACAACTGAATAAAAAACCCCCTGCACATCCAGAAGCTGGGAACGCATAGGCCTATTTGCAGAATGTGTGAACGTACGCTGTAAACGTGCCTCTACAAATGGATTTGATGCTCGTAGCAGAGCAGCAACTGAATATAAATTCCAAGCGGAAAAAGCTACTTCTGTTGATGGGTGTGTTACTAGTAGAAGTAAGGAATGAGTGGGAGGTGATATCTTCTTCTCTGATTGACAGGTGAATTTGTACACTTCTGCGGCACTGCATATCTCTGCTAGCATTCACCATTTAAAAGACAGGCATGTAGTCTCAACTAGCTGTTCAGACATCCTGCGCGTTCAATTAGACACCTTCACGGGGCATCCAGCCCTTCCGAGGTGCCGGAGAGAGGTGGGATAAATTGCCTCCTGGCACTGTCTGCCTCTTCATTGACTGGAGAGAGACCCACAGCTATTATATTAGACTAGACACCTGTGTTTTAGATGACTAAATTTGGATTATCTGAATTCTGCTTTCAACGTCCACGATTTTTCAAGGATGCTGAAACGCTGAAGATTATATAAAAATATTTTGCAGCTGCAGGATATTCATACAGAGAGTGATGAATTTAGTTTGTCCAACAGACACTCAAGAGAAGACTTGATTATAGTGTAATTATCTGAGTGAAAAGATGAGGTACTGAAAGGTTCTTTACTGATGAGAAAGAGAAGACAGAAACAATTAGTAGCTGGAACCTAGAGCCATTCACATTCAGTTTGAAAGCAGCCTGGGTGAATAATTTGGGGACAACTTTCAGGGAGAGGGTGACTTCTCCATTTCTTGGCCCTTTCAGGTTGGAACTCAATGGTTTCCTGCAGTACGTGCTACAGTGAAATCCAAGCTACTGGGCTCAAACCAAGGTTAAGTGGATGGGAGCCAGCCTGCCAGTCTGAGAACAAAACCGGCAGCATAAAGGCGTGAACGTGATCACGGGGAACAGTCCGTGTCCCTGGGCTGGGTTCCTGTATTCTCCTGGGGTTTAAAGGGATGATGGATCTAACCAGTCTTCTTTTTGCCACCTGCTTATTTGTTCTACTGTGTGATTAGATGTTTATGAGGTGGGAAAATCTTACCAACTTTTTTGATGCTAGAAACAAAACAACACTGTCCATCACAGTATGAACAAGTGATGCCTAGCAATGTGAAATGCAGTGCAATGTGGACTGCTTTGATTTAAGATTTCACTGATTAGTTTTATTTTAACATATAAGATATGGAGAAATAGAATTCCAGATGGTACAACATTATTCACAGTCTCTCTGTAATATGTTGTAAGACTTCATTCTATAGAGCAATGTATTATTTCAGTTCACTCACTCCTTAAAAGATGTAGATGTGATTATTTCTGCTACTTCATAGAAATAATCAGTTTTCTAAGCATAGTATGTACACATGCTCTATACCTTATTCACATCAGTTCCATTTCTCCTGTCACCTCTCTTCACACTACATCAATTCCCTGCTCATTCATTGTGCTGTGCCCTTACTTAGACACCCCAAAACATAATATTTCTCACATGCACACAGTGCTTTTTCCTCCTGAACATTCTCTCAGATAAACACAGGTTCTGCTGCAACATCAGACACGTCACTCTAAATAGCAAAACAACATGTCACAGGGTCCGTCCTTCAGGGCCATTAATAAAAGAGCAATTGCCCTGGGTACAAACCAGGAAGAACTTTAAGTTATAGACCTACCTGTAACAATGTTGGTAGTTGCACCACCTGTTTAAGGTGCAGGGTTTCTTTTCTTTGATATCCCCAGTTTGTACATGCCTGGTTCATACAGGACTATTACCCTCTTCGCCACTTGCTGTGGCTGTCTTGGTAATAAAGTCAGAGAAAAATACTCTGGCTCAACACTCAGCCTCTTGTGCACCTTCTGATGGGAACCGTACACGTAACCCTACGCTGTCACCCCTGGCTGAAGGTCACGTGTATTTCCTTAACAATGACCTTCGGTCACTTCAAGGCATATCGGTACGGAAAGATCACAAACACTGA
The DNA here is from genome assembly GCF_000690535.1 of Cariama cristata. Lineage (NCBI taxonomy): Eukaryota > Metazoa > Chordata > Aves > Cariamiformes > Cariamidae > Cariama > Cariama cristata. The sequence goes on from NW_009613361.1 coordinate 18,625, forward strand.
TGATCTTCTTAAAGACTGGAGGAGAGGGTGGTCATGCTGTGTGAGGGGTGCTAGCGACAGGTCATCCCAGAAGACATCGTAATTAACTGGAGGTGGGTGAGATGACCCTGCTTAATTCAGCGTGTGCTTTGTCAGGCACCTAATCAATCATCTTCTCCCAGAACACACTGAAACCACAGTTTATTGTAGCCTGAGGTGAGCTGGGTCTGTAATTTGGAATAATATGAGAAACACATGATCCAAAAAAACCTTCGAAGTAAAAAAAGAAGCTTGGTTTGAGTTCATGAGCTGAATGTGTCTCCTCGCTTCAGACAAGAAGGATTCCTTTAGAGCAGCTGCATGGCAGCTTTCACAGCATTCCTCTGGAGGTACCTAACAAATATTATGAGAAATTCAATAGTTGGGCTAGAAAATTACTGTGGGGACAGGAGGAAAAAACAATCTTGCCTTAGCCTTGCCAGTTTTTACTGCTCTTTGTTAACGTTCTCATCTAAAACCCTTTTATCAAGGTTTTACAACGGCCATTTCCAATTACATTGGACTGAAATCTGCCCATCAGGATGGGAATGTTTGAGTGAAATTCTGTTTAGGTTGCTTTAACCTCTTTCAATAGGAGGGGAACAATGAACTCTTTACCTTACCGTGTTTTCCGACTTTTACTTGTTCCACTGTGGTGAGCTCTTCAGAAAGTAATTTGGTACAGTGGCTTAAGGTAGGTCTCATGAACTCCTGTTGTTTATAGTCCCAATTCTGGCACTTTTTCTTCTTGGGGAAGTCCTTTGACTTTTTTCTATCACCCCCTTCACACACACAAAATAGTAGCTGGAGAAGCCAAAGAAGAAATAAAGAGGTATAGCCACCCCAAAGCACTTCTCTCATACCGTTACGCTCCTGTGAACTATTTCTTCCATGCCCCACTTTATCCATTTATTTGTTGTCATCACTTCCTATGTTTAGGCTCATTAATATTTTAAGCTCTTAAGTCAGGGCCTGTCACCTTTATTTCTCTGTGAAGTTGCATGAATGTTTCTGGCGCTCTGCAGGTAAAATTAAAATAATAAATAATATTAATACCAACTATTTGGGGGCAGTTTGAGATTCTGAAAACAGGGCACCCTATCTGCAAAATATAATCCTTTTTGCTTTTTATTATTATCATTATCCATTCTGAAGTGGCAGTTTAGTACTTCAAGTGGACTAACAGCATCTTTCAAAATCGCAGTTTAATCACAGCGTACATCTTTTTTTTTTTTTTTTTCCTTTGAAATCATAACTTTGAATTTGACCTAGACCAGCAAAACTAAAAAAAAATTTCTGGCCATCTAAATGTTATTTGGGATGGGATTCATCAATCCAAATTCAGGTGCTTGCAATGTAGTTATCTGCATATAAACAAGGCATCTAAGATCCAATTTACCTAAGACATATCCTTCTGGATGGTCTGGTTTCTTTCCCTGAACTATGCAGGACTTCTGGACAAGTGGCTCATCTCTGTGCTGAAGATTTTTAAAGTTAGGTGAGATTAATACTCTGCTGGTTCTCCCATCTTCAGCGTTTTTATGCTCTAACCCCATTCTCAAGGTAATTGCTGCTTACTTTAAAATACCAATTAACACCCTTTACAAACCAATTATAAATTGAGTGAGTGTGGCAGTGAGTGAACTTTTCTCTGGTGGGGTAGCTCCTTCCCGGTAAGCACTTGCTGGGGTGGGGTGGTGAGGAGGACAGCTAGAGTCCTGCTGTTTGCGATGATATACTTGTTATGGGGGTAAGGGTGCAGGCCATAAAGCTCTCAGTCTGGTGGGTTTTCACCATCAGAAAACTCATTTTAAAGTGAGAGTGGAGGAAAGACCATCACAAAGAAGTAAATAATATCCTTCTGTATTAGTAGTTTATGCTTATCTAGGGAGTGTTTTTGATCCCAAGGTGCTTCAGACAGCTTATCTGAAATGTTAAGTGAATAAGATCTTGCAAGGAACAAACTATTACTTGATGTCAGCAAGGACTGCAGGTTGCAGAAGCTTACAAGTTGACTGTTCTCACTAAAAATGTCAACATCAGCCAAGCTTCAGACTCAGTCAATTATTTTCCCTTTACAGTGTGATGTCCAAAGGAAGCACTCACAGTGCTTCGATGCCCTCAGCTCCCCTGCACGTTGTGGTCCCACTCGGAGCGTGATGCCCTCGGGTCCAACCCCCCGCCAGCTCCGGGGAGCGCAGACAGCAGCGGAGATATACCGCGGGAACTGACGGGTGTCACGATTGCCCTCGGCCTTTCTATCATTCTGGTTCTGAATGAACTTTCAATTTGTCGGTGTCTAGGGCATATGTATTGAGGGCTCCGACTTGTAGGGATTAGAGAGATACAAAATTCCCTATGTTAAGGTTATTAAATTAATCTGCTTCATTGAAGGATGAAGCAGACTGGAGAAAGGAGTGGCTACTGCGCGGGCCCTGGGGCCTCAGGGTGTCGGGAGGGGAAATGGAACGCTTTATTACAGTGTATTTTAGAATACTTTCAAAGTTGACATCATCTTTGTAATTTGAAATCACTTTGGATCTATCAGACCTTATCCAAAGATTGACAGAAATGAAAAACAAGTAATTTTTAAAATCTGAAAGTGTTTTGGGCACAGTTAGCAGAGGTGAGTGAACATCAGACTGCTGCATTTGACACATAGGTGTTACAGAGGAGCAGAGTAAAGATTAGGCTTTAGACAAAAATGTGGATGCTGTAACTGCTCTTTCATTCTTGCAGCCTCCTTGAACATACCACTGAGGTTTTTGGCCTGAAGGAAATCCTATGCCCTTGACTGCCTCAAAAGTAGTTTTCAAGAGATGCTTTTTTCAAAATTAATTCCCTAACATGAGAGGGGCTTCATCCTAGCAGCCAGAGCCATAGCTCTCCTGTCCTTAATGCAGATTTTGTGTGGGCTACCCCCTTGGTCCTGCCCCAGGACCCACATGAGATCTGTATGGGATTGACGGTTGGGAGTCACCCATCAAAATCCACAGAGCTTTTGGGAAATTTCCACCCACGGTTCTCTAAAAATTGTGCCTTAATAGATTAATGTGATTCACCTGCTTTATTTTCCAAGCTATCAGGTATGTGCTACACACCTCAAACAAACATGTAAGGACAGAGATCCTGCCAAGAAGAGCTCAGATCCATATTTGGCATGACCAGTGAGTGATGGTGATTATGAGATGAAAGGGTGGAGGAGACGGGAAGGACAGGAGCTGCTGCTGAGATAGTTGTTTGGCAGCATGTGGAAAGGGATTTTCCAAAGCAATCTGGAAAACCTGAAAGCACTGAGAGAACAGGTATGAGCAGCAGGACAGATGGTCCTAGAATGGTGGGAGGGGAGGACCATAGGAGACAGCAAGGCTGACTGATGTTAGTGGAAAGATGAAAAGAGCAGAGGAAACAGAGAGTTAAACTTAAATTGTTTAGAAAACCGGGACTGGCATCCAGGTCTGGTCTGTGAATTGAGCCCTACAACCAGGACCAATTTGAGGCGGTAGCAGAAACCACAACATTTTTGCACAGCTGGATGTACAGCTTCAAACTGCTCCCCTGTGCTCCCATTTCTAGCGCTTGTATAGATTATTGTCTTTTTTCTTTCTCTTTTTACTAACCCCATTTCAAAAGTTTGAGTAGGAAGTGAAACAAAAATATCAGAATTCATAAAACTTTATTGCTTTGTTATAAATTACAAATTCTGGTCTAAAATGAAATACATAGAAAGAATGATGAACAGCCTTCTGCCTTACTCTTAGTGTTTAATTTCTCCCATTTTTTTCCTCCTACTATTTGAAAAAACCCTATTTCAATCTCCTTATGATATGTGTGAAAAGCACCGTATCTCTAGCGACAGCTAAAAGGAGAGAGAGCCCCGTACAAAGAGAGGCACTGCACAAACACAGGGTCAGAAACATTCCCTGTCCCAAAGAAGTAATAAAAAATAAATTGGGAGGCACGTAGCTAAGAAGTTTACCCACTATCACGGCTGGTATGCAGGAGGAATAGGACCACATGGCTGCTGCCCCCACCACCCAACGCAGATTTGGGCAGGGTGCACGGAGCAGCTGGGCAGCCTCGTGCTGCCTCGGCCGCTGCACGGTTTAGCAATCCTGGCAGCTTCCACAGGCTTGTTCTTTACCTTTTTTCTTCCCATTATACATGGATCCCGCAAAAAGATCCAAACCCACACGTGTCTTTTCGTCAGCTTCTGCTGCTTTCTCTAAGAGGAGCGTGTGGGGTAAGCAAAAACTGTCCACCAAGCCAGGCACCCTCTTTATTCTTTTCAGAGTAACTCCATGCGTTTTGCAGAGTTAATCTGCACCATTCAGCTGCAAGAAAATGCAGCAGAGGCAAATGCTGGGCAGGGTAGTTTGGTATTGTGCACCAGGGACAGAGAAGAGAAAGCATCATTGTTCATCCTTGTTCAGCTGGGGTTTGGCTGAGGCAGGATTGGCAGCATGCAGCTAAATAAGCAATGTTGGAACAAAGGTATCTCTGGAGAGAAATCGTCCTCTCTGAATTGCATCTACACCTGTACTGGAGGAAAACATGGAGTTCCCTTTGGTACACCCCCCAGGGAACATGTAGGAGGCCGGTGGGCAGCTCCTGCACTCTCCTCGAGGTTGGAGGTTGGCACCAGCCCAACCCACCAACGCAGCAAGGACCGGGAGCTCTTCAGATAGTTCGGACGTACGGGAGAGGTTTTTGCACCTCTCTCCTCAGCTGAACCTGTAATCCTTCCACAGCTGAGATGAAATAGCCTCTGACACAAGGAGCAAAGTGATTTCTTTGGGGACATGTAAATGTGTCCTATATTGCTAGTCGGGCTGTGAGAGTCTCAGGCTAGAGAAGGCAAGCACGTTTGCTGCTTTTGCAGAATAGAGCCTGGTTTTAGCTGGGACCTCTTACTGCATCTATCATATAACATCCAGCGATAGACAGCACAATCTTCCCTGACAGCTGTGTCTTGAGAACTGTAGGAACTATCTTGGAAGAAAGGGCATGTGAATAGCCTGCTCCCTCGAGAGAGGAGGGTGTGAAATGCCAGGCAAGGCTTGTGGGTGGGCGAAGGTGCCTCTGTCCCCGCTGGGATGGAGGGAGGAGGTGGCCCAGGTGGGCAGCTCTGCCGCAGCCAGAGCCCGACTCCCTCGCTGGGCTCCGTGCTTCTCTTCGCTCACTGCATCCAAAGGGATGCAACTGCTGCATCCCAGCTGAGGTACCACGGCATTTAAAGGTGAATGCTAGCCCACACATCTGTATAAAAAGGGGTACTGACAACACTACTATTTTTTCTGATGATGCCCAAAAAAGCTACTCCTTAACACGGACACCAATGGTTTATTTTCTTCTTTAAATTTTGCTTTTATTACAAATATATGCAATACATTTATGGGAGAGAATGCAATGTCAGCAAATGTTGAGTAAAGGGGATTTTAAACGTAACACTATAAAATAGTTGCTCCTTACCTCCCATTACTATTGAGCAATATATTTCCACTCAGTATGCACAGTCTTGTAAAAAAAATTATTCTCTAGGAAGTTATGATAGGCTAATAATTTTGCTGTCTTTTTACAGTTATCACTTCTATTAAATATGTCACTTGATAACAAATGGTGGGACATGGTTGAACAAATTACACATTCCTGAACAGAACCCACCAAGACCGTTTTTTTTTTTCATAAAGAAGACTCCACTAAGACTATTCTCTGGACTGCCTTCAAGCTATAATTTTAGTTGTCCTAAATAATTGTGTTCTGTTGACATTTGGTTAGTTAGGATGTTATTTTCTGGTGTATGCTGTAGCACTAAAGTAAATTGCCCTAGGATTTTAAAATTACATTGGCTACAGCTTTCATCTGCAAGAAAAGGTCAAACCGTACTAAGTTGAGCAACTACTAGCAGAAGTTGTCACTGGGCGATAGTTAAAACAGGAAGCTCACAAAGCAGCATCTGCACTCCAGAGAGATTAGGGAGGTTTAGGAGCTCATGGTGTGGATGGGAAGACCAAGCATCAGCTCCTTTCCCTAACACCTCCAGAGTCTTCTCCTCTCACTAAAGCCTCTCCAAAACTGTTTGCTAGGCAAGTACTCCTTTCAGGCTGCCTGAATCCTCTAACCCCTAATCACGTGAAAAGGGACTTAGAAGCACAAGAGCTTGTTCAGCTAATTTTTCTTCAACTGTATCAGTTTCTCTAATAAGAAAGACCTTTCCCTATAAACTGTGCTTCGCTTAATCACAGGCAGCAGTTGGAAATCCCTGTTTACTTTACCATTGACATGCAAAGTCATTGGAAGAAAAAGCAGAGGGATTAGTCTCAAGAATGAAGCATAATGTGCCCGTGAAATTGTTCCCAACTGTTCATCCAGTGACCAGAGCAGCTCTGTAAAAAGGCAAAACTGAAGAAATTAAAATTGTTTAAAATAAACAAATTGTACCCGAGCTTTGCCAAAATGATTGTGTTTGATATTCATTGATGCGTTTGATAATGCATGGTTGTGTTTTGATATAACCTGATTAATGCTAAACCTTCGACAAGGTTAGGAAGTCAACCTGCCATTTGGCCCTAGGGGTAAAAAATCCTCTTGAGATCTCTCAGTGTTAACTGCTTCTCCTGTTTCTCCGTTTTATGTTGCCATCAGAAAAAGAGCTGCTGCCTATTAAAAATAAAGTACAAAGTAAAGACAAGGTTTTGCAGACCAATCCCAGATGTTTTTTTTACTTTTATCTAAAGAGAGCAGTGAGCTTGCATGCCTCGGAGATCATTCATATGAATAGGGATTAATAAGTGGTTAGAAATCATTGCTTTAAAACTAACGTCAGGAAGAGTAAGTGGTGTGAATTGTCCATTATTTCAATAGGACATCAACCCAAAATATTACTGTCACAATTAAGATGGTTAGACTGAGAAGGGGGAGAAAGGCCCAGACAATGATTCCCTCATGTGGAATCAAGCTCGCTTTCCTGGGGAATGGCACGGAAGACAACAGGACACCTTGTGAAATGAGATCAGTGGTAAGAGCACAGGGTCCATAATGAAGACGTGTCAAACCTGCCATATTGCCCGCCCCAGGAGCAGGGATGTGATGCTGCAGCCTCCCATCTTTGCTGTCCCTCCAGGGTCCATTTTCACTCCTGCACCACGATGCTCTGGAGCACGTTTCTGCTCCCTGCAGCCTTCAGCACCTGTAACAGGCCCACCCGGGCTAACCACGTAGTCTCTAAATCCTAATCTTGGTGCCCAAAGAGAGTCCCACTTGCCAAAGGTCCACTTGAAACCCTTTTTTTCCTTTTATAACATCTTGAAAAGCACGACTTAAATACCATTCTCGGGTGTAACTCTAATACTTCAATTTAAGGACAGACAAGCTCTCAATTCAGTGGACCACATGTGAAGACGCACATGACTTCTGCCCCAGCTTCTAGCAGCAACAAACGTACCTGAGTTTTCAGAAGCGAGAACCATCAGACATCACGACCTCTCCTGAAAGAAAAGCAGACTGGTATCTCACATTCAGTGACACATTTGATAATCTGCTGTTCTTTATAGTAGTCACCGGCACTGACTGTCGTTGCAGCGTGGGCTTTCCTGCATCACCAAATGGCATGACTCTAGGCCACTCTTCCAACCTTCCACAGCTGTGCTACAGTCTGGGACAAAATGACAGCTTTACATCCCACTTGTGCTTTCTGGGTACTAGTTTAATCTCTGAAATATCCAGCAGACAAAGCTACAAGATCTGCTCTTTGCCTACGGCCGTGCCCTCAGTGCATGTCCATGCAGGACAGCCCACCGGATCACAACACGTCCCCTCTCAGGGGACACCAAGCTCCTCACCGGGCTGCGCGTTGCTCTCCTCTGTGAAAATTGTCTACTTTTGTGAATGGCCCTACACAGAAACTAGTTGGAGCAATTTTTTTTAAAAAAAACACATAAAAATGCTGACCTTTTAAACGTAACATAGAGAAGCTTTAGTATTGCTTGGTCTCCTAAAGATCAGCTGCCTAACGTTATTTAAAGTATCTTGACAAGTATGAGAAGACGATCATAACTGGAACAATTCACTTGGAAATGCACTACCAAAATACGCTTAGCCTTAGGACCACTGTACAGGCATGTGTCTGTCTGTCCGTCCCAACTACTGCTTTGACCACTGGTAAGAATGTGGCTGCGGGATGTCACTTAGCCTGAAATCTTTTTACTAAGGATTAATAAGAAAACTAGGATTTGACTTCATTTCTGTCTGTCCAGAAACATGCTCCAGACTTCAGTCCTGGTCACTACTATTAATTTTGCTTTCTTACCTTACTCTGGAACATAATCATTGTTGCCGTTATTCTTTAATATAGTTTGAGATGTGGCGGCACCCAAAGACTTAATTCAACTGGGAACAAGGTCCCCTGGAATTGGAAAGACTATGGATACATGGGAAGACATCATCTGTGCCCCAAAGCGTTTAAAATGGAATTCAAAACAAGTTGTAGAAACGAAGAACCAGATGGAAGATGAGCACAGTGATGAGATGAATAATCATGATGCTGTGGTTACATAAAACACAGCTCTGTACTTCCAAAGAATCACTAAGTCTGATTCTATAAGTATATATAAGAAATATATAGATATATGTATATAAGAAGACCCTAAGAATATCGTCTTCAGTGTGTCTTGGCTATTAATGGATGTCTAATTTCTTGGAGGCTACACGTGTAGGCTGCAGAAGGCAGTGATGTCTTGAGGAGGGTTTTAAAAGGGTCATGGCCTCACCGCGGGGTAAGTCCAGCACATATACGGAGCGATGTGCGAAGAAGATTACAGTCCTTTGTGAGCGAGGCAGAGAAGGGAAACCTTCAAAGCTGGTAGCGTGATAATGAAAGGCAGAAGGGCGACATGTTCTGAGATAAAATCAGAGAAGCAGAACGAGGTGAATATTGTGCGAAGCCTCAGCCGTGAGGTGTAACATCTCAGATTCAGCAGCGGAAAGGGTGAACTTGTGAAGACTTTCAGCAAGGTGGGAGAGCTGGGCTCCTGGCTCGGGAACACGTTGGCTTTTGTCTCACCTTTTGACGGTTTGAAAGGAGTAATACAGGCGAAAGGCACCAGATGTGTTACAGTAGGCTTCGCTGCTATGGGAGGTGAGGAGGGTTTGAATGGCAGTGAGCAAAGCATCAACAACAATATGCTTTAGAAGGAGTTTCTGCTGGATTTAAATGTGGCCTGGATGTTTGGAGAAAGGAGAAAAAGAAACCCCACGTAATGTTCAGGGCGACACAGGGACAGTGACAGTGACAGCAGTAGCAGAGAGTGAGAGAGTCTGAGAATCTGACAGGGAAGACGAGGAGGTTTGGTTTTCCTCAGTTAAGCCCGTGATTAGATATCCCAGGGGAGATGTCAAATATTGGCGAAATTTCAGCGCTCGGTGAAACTGGGTAAGTGAAGAGGCAGTTTTGAATTGCAGTGAGCTGCACAGAGAAGAGGCTAAACCGAATTCGGCTGGGAAGTCAAAGTTCTAGTTAATCATGGAAAGCTTGAAAGAGGGCAATATTTCAGAAAGAAAATTTGATTAATTTGCATAGGAAGCATCTCCTATAACAATGATCAAAGCGGAGAACAAAGGTATGAATTTTTGTGAGGATACCAACTTTCCAGGTAGACTAATGTTTTAATAGGCCTTACTAATGCTTAATTACAGCTAGGTCTTTTTTAAGGAACTCAAGGAGAGCGCTCTGTGATTCTTTACAATGGAACAATATAATTATTGTGAATCGACTCAGCATCTTCGTCTTTCTCTTATGCTACAAAGGGACGCAAAAGTTACATAGTTGAAAGGATAAGCTATTGTTCCAGAAACCGAAGCTAGATAAAATGCAGGACAAGTTTAATGTAAGGCTACAATTAAGTGAATAAAAACCTTGTGATATAAAAAGCTTTGATGATGGGAATGAAGGAACCAGAGGTTTGCAAGATTGTAGCATGTAATTATTGCTAATAACCCAGTTTTAATGTAGCACTTTTCAATTTCAAAGCTCCCAAAATGTCATAGAGACTATATTGTGAAGGTATGCTTCTAAGAGTTTCATTTTGGGCTTTGTACAGCTGGACAAAGCAGTAACGGTACTTGTAAAATCGCCCCCGTGAGCGGAAGGGAAATCAATGGCCGTTCAGAGAACACAATGCAACTCTGCTCAGCCTTTAGTGCAGCCCCTCCATCTCACGTCTCCCAGTTGCTGCCACTTCACCACTTCTCCTCACCCTCTCCCACTCCCGAGTCCCCACTCACTTCCCTTTCCTTCAGCATCACTCTTTCATTGCTTCTCACGTGATTTTTCATGGTCCCTTCCTATCAAAACCCAGGCCTAACATGGACCTAATATGACATTTTGTTCCTTATAGAGTTTGTTTTCTGTGTTCGTGCCTACATCCAGCATGCCCCTTGGCCAGCGAGGGTGTAAGGGCAGGGGGATGCGGTGGCCCGCTGCTCCGTGCCGAGCAAAGCCCGGGGCAGGGCAGGCACATCGCGGATCGAGCCAGGCGCTTGTGATTCGCACCGCCCAGCTACCGCAGCAGTAACAGACTCAATGGCAAATGGAAAATGCATTAAATTCAGGGCTGTCTTTATACAAGGGACCTGTTGGAAAGTAATCTTGTCCTAGGGGAACACAACGCAGCTCCACAGCAACAATTTGCAAAGGTAACTTATTATTTTAGAACAGAAAGTGAAGAACAGCAACTTCATTTCCTGAAGGTATTACTAAATGCAGAGGAATTACACAAGAAGGAATTTGTCCTAGGTTTTTGGCTAATAACTCTCCCTCTAACTTCTCTGCCAGGTCCTGTATACAGCTGGTCAAGTCTGACATATCTCATCTGAAAGACAACATTTACAAAAGCACCGTGTCCCCATCACAATCACAGAGCACTGGTAAGTGGTGGGCTTATGGGGAAAGACCAGGAAAAATCTTTTGTTCTAGTTTTTCCTTGCAAGCACTTTACTCTCCTTCTGACGAGCACCGCTCAGGAACCATTTATTATTTATTAAATACACTAAAATTGTTCAAGATATTGTTGCGTTTCTGTTATTGAGGCTTACGGAGACATGTTTTGACAATAGTTAAATTTTCCTTTCCTGCTGTGCTGCAGGCCAGACATATTCTGGTGGATTTCAAGACGTACAGATTTTTTCAAAATGTCATTAATTGTCAGTGCTATGATGGATCCAAGGCCCAAAGATCAAATTTATTTTCTCCAAAATGGAAATTGATGTGCCAAGGAAAATCAACTCAGTGTGACACGGCCATCTGGGAGGGGTTCTGGACAGGAAAATGCTACCGCGTTTGGCAATTTGTGGTCCGGATAAAGCACTATATATATATTTTTTTAGTCTGGTTATCAATTCAGACACTGTAACTTCAATTGCCAGGTCTGATAACTATCCTCTGCAGTTCACATTTCTGCACCACTTTAACAAGATGCGATTCAAACAAAAAAGCAAGTGCAGGACAAATGAAATAAACCAGATCGTGTATTAACAAAAATATAGTGAAAACTCCTCCTTACAGCCTTTTTGCAAACCTCTATTTATGTCAGAAAGTTGGAAATTTTTTAATGTTTGCTTTTCTTCCTTATCTAGTAAACTGAAGTGTGGCTTCAGAGCAGCATGAAATACAAATTCCGAGCTCAGCTGTCATTCACTGCTGCCCCTAGATTAAACTGACATTTGGGATAATATTCTATGGCATGTAGTGTAGAAACACAGAACCCGCTCTTCTGAGATCCTGAGAGCCACCGATTTCAACGGAAATTGAGGGCATTTGCCCTCACTATGAACCTTCACTTCTTGCTATCATACCCATGTTTGTACCAGCCCATCAAACCCTGTGTCACCTCAGACTGGAGTCAAAATCAAACAGAAAAGAAGACGATAAAAATGCAAAAGGACATACTGGTGCTGAAGTTCATTTAAATTTAAAAATAATTCTTGCCAGCTGAGCTCTGTGCAATACTTGACTGGGAAAGTAAGAACAGAAGAAAGTGTATGGTAGGCTGCATGCCTGTCATGCCTGACATTTTGGGGAGTCACGAGTTTGGGGTTACCTGACTGAACCTGGCATGGACATGCTGTGTGACCACGAGCAAGTCTTTTTCATTTTCCTTCCTGTAAAAATCTGCAGAATGTCAGGTGGATGGGAAGGTTGAGTGATGCTAGCAGTGCATTCCCACATCCTTCAGTAAAGCGGAGAAAAGTGCAGAAATTGTATATGAAAATACGGAGACAGCTCTTTGAGGGAGGTTGTCCACAAGTTCAATGCTTTTCAACTTCACGCAACCTATGAAGTCGTATTCTAGAATAAAGGGACTGAACGTATTAATACCTTGGTGGCAAAGATCCTTCAGAGCCAAGAAAGTTCGTTCCCTTTAACCAGTCACAGATTTCCAGAGGGGCAGATGGAGAGGAAGAGTGTGGTAGGGGCTGTAACGTCTCTATTAGCACTTTCTGGTTTGTTGTAAAATCTTCTGCGTCATTTGATGTGCTTATATTTGCAGAGCTGCTCCCATTGATCTGGGGGCTGCATCTCCCTCTTCTCTTCATGCCACCGACAAGCGCAGACAGAAGATCAGAGCTCTGAGGATGGTGTGAATGGCTGCGTCTGGGGAGGTGTGGGAGAATGAGTGTTGGCATAGCTGGAAGATAACGTACCGCTTCACATCATTTATCAGAGAAATCAGAGACCAAAGTTGTGGGGAGGAAGAATAAATATGGAGCTCTTGTGCTAGATATGATTTCAAACAATATCGCTTCAATTATAAAAGCCACGTAAACAGCAGGAGAATCACAAGGGCAGCAGTAAAAGCAAATGCGTTCACATGAGTCCTGATTTAGCAGCTCTGGCAGTTTTATAGAGGATGCTTCATCTTTGTCATTGCTATGGGAATAAAGAGAAGGGGAAATAATGAGAGCCTCCTGAATTTCCGCTGATTAATCCCCTGTATCTTTTCCTGTCTATTAGCAAGAGTTCAAAAATAACTGCTAGACATAACAGTCTGATAACGCAAGGGAATGATCGGGAAATTTTATATCCTCATTAGCCAATCACGGAAAATACAATTTCTCTGGTACTGCATCCAGATCACTCCTTTTTCAAACAGCCTAAACCAGAGGCAGCACTGCGGAGAATTGGAGGCCGGAGAGAGCATCACGTTGTTAGAGAGCGGCCTCCTGCATAACCGGGCTGAAGGCGTTCTCCCCACTGCCTTTTACAGTAAGCCCAATAGCTCATTTTGAATGTAGCGACTTTCCGAAATGCCTTCAGACCTGATATGAATACAATGAAAGAGCAAAAAACCACCACTGTGGATTTTTAGCAACGGCCAAGAACACTCATCATTAAGAATCCGTGGCTTGTTTCCTGTTTAAATTTGTCTGCCTTGGTTCCTGGCATGATTTTCGCAGAGTGGCTGGAGACATAGTCCCCGGTCTATTTTCCTATTAAGGGATGTACACTTTGCAGTTAATTTGCCTCTCAGACTCCCTTTTGATACACCGCACAGAGCGACCTTCGGAAGAATTAGGTCAAGCAATGGGAACAGCGACACAAAGCTCAGCACGGTAACTAGAGTGTAAAAATACTGAAAAGCTCTTCACCGAGAAGCATTTGTTCCCACTCTCTGATCATTTCTGTGAATCTCTTATGCACATTCTCTAATATTTCAAGATTACTCCAAAACATGTTGCTATTAAAAATATGCGGCATAGTTCTCTACCAGGCTCACCTGTCCCTGGGGTAAAAGCATCGCTTTGTCCCTGCTCAGTGTCCTCTCGTACTACCGACAAGATTTGCATTTTTCTTCACAGTGGCCTCCAGTCACCTTTTCACTCTTTCTAATCCCAAATGGTTTTCAGGAGGCTGCGATTTGCCAATAAACACCCATTCCCTGGGTACGGGTTAAAGTCTCTGTTTCTGTGTATTAGGATGTGTTGGCTGTATGAAAATATTTTCTGTATGAACAGACTAGCATATTGAATTATTCAGATGTCTCAAGAGACTGTCTAGCCTTCATCAATATTTAGCACTTTACCAGTATCATCCAAAGTTTCTGTCAGGAATGAGCTCAGGATTATTATCAGATCTTCGCGAAACTTTCCGTAGTATTCAGTCTGCTGGCAACGCTTGCACAATCTTTGCCAGTGGTTCCCCACTGAAAGTGAGCGTTTACAATCTGACTGCTAGACGACACTGAGCCCTTTCTAAGAGGTATTTTACTGATACCACATTCCATACATTTTTTATCGTAATGGTGTCACTTACTAAGGAGTCTGGGTGTATTAAGGTTAGGTGGTTATCTTTATTAAATAAATTTGTAAACTTATCAAAAAAGGAAATTATCTGTTTGACCAGATCTATTTTCCATACTTTATTGGTATTAATTATGCTGTCAACTTTTACTTCATTAACAAATGAATCCCGTACAGCTTTCAAACCGATGTCAGACACAGCCCACATATAATTGCCTGGGTCATTCTGCTCACCATATGAATATTAGCACAATATTAGTTTAGTGTTCTTCCAGTCTGGAGGAATTTTCATGGCATATCAAGGCAAACACACAGCAACGGGCCACAAGTCTCCATCGTTAGCCTTCGTTCTTCGGCAGCCTCACAGCTGATTCCAAGTTTGCAGGAGTTTTTATGGATGTCATTGCAACGCTCTGAGTCACTGAAAACAGCTATGACTAAACTGTTACAAAATCTTCTCTTTCCAGGCAAGGTGCACTGTGTTTCTGTATGTTAAAGAGCACAATTATCTTATGGCTGAGCTGCCATTCTAAAGCCGGGTTACTTTCCTGCAGTGTAACACAGAGAACTACAAAGTCTTGCACTGCTCTCTACATTTTTTCCCCTCTGTGTAATGGCTAATTCCTGGAACCAGTTTTGTGGTTTCATTAAATCCTTAACGCTTTCAGCAAAGTTCCAGGTCAAGGCTCATCAGATGAGCAATTGGTAGACATACTTGATAATGACTTACATTCAATAAGAAAAAAAAAACCCACCAGATAAAATATGTTCCAATTTAATTAGAGACTTTTTTTTTTCAGACGATTTGTGGTGTCAGTATTAACTCACCTCCCTTCTTCTCCCTGAAACAACCTATTGTATATTAGAATAAGAAGGGAAGAAGAAATGGAAAAAAATAAGGGAGTAATCATCAAGAGTCTGGGTTTTTTAGGAAGAAATTGGGGGATTCTGATGGAAGCACTGTAAAAATAAAGTGCCCCCTTTTTTTTAGACGATTTTAGAAGGTTGTTATCAAATTCTAGAAACGTAACATTTTCATAAACAATGTGCAATATATTTTTTCATTAATTCAAAACTATTTTACTGATTTTCAAAAGCCATCAGAGATTATTGTGACCCTCTACTCTGACTTTCTACAATATATAGAGGACTTCCAAGAATATGTGACTGTTTCTTGCTTCTCTCCATCCAGTGTCAGTTGGTAAAGATCAAACTTTTTAGAAAGAAACATCTAGTGCTGATCTAAATTGTCTGTGTGATATTTCAGGTTTATTTATCTTCCTTAATAAAGCTTCCAGTTTATTTCTAGTATGAATTTCTTTTACCTCAACTTTCAGCTGTGTTTTTGTATACTGCTCTGAAGATCCTCCATTAGCAACATTTTCTTCCCTTTGTAGATACTTCTGAACTGAAAACAGACTTTCCCTTAACCTTCTCTTTGATAATCCAAACATATTGACATTTTGAGTGCCTTGCTACAAGGCATATCTTTCAATCCTTTAATCATTCTCAGGGCTTTCTTCTCTGAGTTATGTCCAATTTCTCAGCATTTCTCTTGAAGTATAGATGCCTAGCAGAAATTGCACTACTGTCAGATCTATTTTTTCTAGTTCTTCTTGGTACGCCTTTTTTCCTACACCCAAAGTGTCTATTGGTACCACACCTATAGACATGGCCTGCACTCAACTTGCTATCAACCACAACCCATTTTTCAGAACCTGTGTGGCTTCCCCATATAAATCTCACAATCCTACATTCCTTTTATGCTGAAATATTGCTTCTACTTGCCCATAGCAAAACACATACTATTTTTACTCTCCTTTGTAAGCAATCCAGATCTCTAACTATTGTCCTTTTTTTTTTTTTTTGGTCATGTATCAAGAGTATATATTTGTGTCATCTGAATGCTTTACCAGCAATCAGGGCATGTTTTCTTCCAGATCTTTGATAAAAATGTTAAGCTGAACAGGGCCAGGACCTGAGTCCTATTAGGTCCTCACTAAAAAGATACTTATTTCATGCTAATTTAATAATGTTAATAATGAACCAAGATCATTGTTCCTTTTGTTCCTGCTATGTTTAAAAAGTGTCTCTCTTGTGCCCTTACTTCAATTGGCTACTGATTGATCCGTGCTCGGTTTTCCTTTCCTTACTAATTTTTAAGAATTCTTATTTACATCACTTTCTATCCAGCTGCCCTCTTCTCTGAGCATGTGCACGCCTGTGTGCATGATAATTGTTTGCACCTATTTCTAGGGTAATTTTTTAATACTGTACCCTTCTGTTTCTGAGTGTAGCTTTTCTAGGACTGGTAAACAATCCCAAATAGCTCCCCATTACCTTGCACATTCTGCTCACAGTCTTTCTTCTGGATAATGTGCCTCACATACATATTGTGCAGTCTGAATACAAAGCCAATTAATAAACCGAAAAGAAATATCATAGTGGAGGTGAAGGACAGGCTTGAAAAGGGAAAGGAGCAGGTCTACTAAAGTGAGGAAGGAAACCTGCTAATTACAATAAAGTGAGCAGCTTGCCAGCGAAAAGAGAAAGAGAATATCTGCAGCAGGAAGGTGCTTTGAGCTCAGAGACTGTCGAAAAGTCATCTGGTAGATGCCTTTTCTTGACATATGGATTTAGGTCAGATGCCTGACATACAGGTTTAGGTACCCTGCTTGAGATGGTGCTGGCTGTAAAGCCTGAGATAGACACTTTGCAGTCAGAACACATACATTAATATACGTCAGTAAATGCTTGAGATAAATTTATGAAGAGGTGTAATAAGGATAATAATGAGTGTTGCAAATAGCCAGGAGCCGTGACATGGCTGCGCTTTATTATACTGAAAGAGCTTTCTAATGAGGATGAAGTGGGCATCATTTAATCAGCTCAATTTTTCTTACCGAGCAGATTGGCCCATTGGGACAAACCTGCTCACATGGTTTAATAAAGCACATTATAGACGAGAATTATCTTCAATAATGTTGCAACCTATAAATTCAAATGAAAAATGAGGTTAAAGTTTGGAGAGAAAATTTGGTCAAACTTCATCATTTACTCCATCTACCATTAAAACCTTAGATTTACTGTTTTTAATTAAGCATCCTGGCTGTTCCCTGGTCTGCCAAGGCATCCTTTGTCTATTTTAAGGTCATGACAGCAAGATCAGCAGTCTACAGAGGCATCATCAGTGCACAGGGAAAGATAATAAAATAATGTATTAATGTGTCTCTTGCTTATTACAGGGTTATCGAAAATTCATTAAGAAGAAAACTAACATGCCCCCACACCCCTGCAAAAAAATCCCACAGTGTAAAAAGTAAAGGGAAAGGGAATAAAACTTTTCCCACAGCATAAAGAAAAACTACGTGGAGTCGTAGTACTTGAAGAGGAATGGAGGACACTTTGCATTTTGAAGTTCTCAGCATCTCACAGGGTCGCACTGAAGCAGAGATGTCACTGTAAAATACAAACTGCTTTGAAGATAGATGGGCCAGCTTTCACTGTATGTATAAGCAAAAGAATGACAGCTGTATTCTAGTTCAACCCCAGAGGAAATAGTTACATCATTTTCCTTGAATACCGTGTGCAGTTCTAAGTTGCTTCATCTCCAAAATGATGCTCTGGTGTTGGGAGAGGTTCAGGGCAGAGTATCACGGAGGATCAAATCTAGGGAAGGCTCCCGTAGTTTTGGATGAAGGATCAAGCAGGCCAAGATCATCCCTCTGAAAAGATACAAATAGGAGTAAGGGGAAATAATCTGGATGTACAAAATCATGATGGCACAAAAAGAGTGAAGAAGGAGCCACTCTTTCTTCCAGTACAAGAACTAGGAGCCTACAAATAGAGATAACAGGAACTTAGTGCAAACCAAAACTGGAAGTAGTTGTTCAGGCAATGACGGGAGGCTCGGGACACTTGCTGCCAATGGAAGCTCTGAATGCAAAACGTTTGCATAGGTTTAAGGAGAGGCTGGGCAGAAGCATGTGGAGGAGAGGTCCACTTTGGATCACTCAATACAGGGAACACATCAGGCTCAGAAAATTCTCTGGGCTGAGAATAGTTGGGGAGCAGGAGATTACTCAAGGTATCAAATCCTCCTCTCTTGTCCCTACTCTTCTCTCTGGCGTTCACTTGTAGCTGGAGACAGGAGAGTGGGCAAGTTGAGCCCTTAATCTCCACCATGAACGGCCATTCTGATTTTTGTCAAAGTGGATAAACTCACTGATTTAAAATCGGAACAAGACTCCTGATAAAATTCCACCTATAAAAGTGGCCATTCATTTCCCCTCATTAACTACATGATTAGGGACTCTGATACCCGTTTTCCTTTTCCAAGACAGCCAGCCCTTCTTTGATCATCTATATCGTAATGAACCATTGCACCCAGAGGAAAAAAACCAAACCCGCTCCACTGGAAGGAAAAGACATTTTTAAAATCTTTTTTGCAAAGTTTTAGCACAGATGGAATCTGATCTTTGACTGGGCAGTGCTTTTACTCAGACCATCGTAATTAGCAGGAAGAAAGTAAAGAAAAGAAGCCTCATTTCCTAATCTATTGTAGCTTGTTGAATTTCAGAGAAAAGGATCCCAGCACAACTTGTCACCCCAGTCAGCCTTAACGCACTAATATCCTTTAATGCACCAGCCAAAGAGGTATTTAGGAGAAGGCAGCAGTTCCCAAAGGGTTATTCAATAGTAACCAGTGCATCTTTATTCTCTCTTGTCATCTTCAGCAATACTGCACATTTTACCAACCTCCTTTCATTGCCTTAGAGGACTGTAACTTGGGATTTTAGGAATACTCTTTAGCACTCTCTACCAGTGACCAGCCGGGTGCTGCGTGGAAGGTAACTCTCTGCTGGAGTTTCATGCAATGCCCAACAGAGTAACGGACAGGTGTTTGCTATTTTTGTCCTACTTTGATTAGGAAAACCTGGATTCCGATTACTGCAACAACTTGGAATTAGACAAAACGTGCATGCTTCAAAAATGCTTTGTCCCTATAGCTGCAAGGCTCAGCTGGGATTTTCTGAGACCAGAGGTATGAGGTGAAGCACAGAACGTATTTCATAAGCTGTTATCCAGAGGTTTGGGGGGATGCAGGTCTCCTTTCTTTGTCCCCTCCGTGCCATCCATGTCCCCTGGGCTGCCAGGTGGGATCTAGGCCAGGACAGCCCCAGGCAGGACCGAGGTGTGGGACAGGAGGAGCAGGAACCTCCTGGGAGCTCAGGGCACTGCTCCTTCACTTGCCTTCAACCTTCCTCTTGCATTGCCCCCCCGGCCAGCCCCCAGCCCTGCAGGCAGCAGGGGCAGCCAGAGGACAGCAGCAGACTCCCAGGTGTACACCTGGGGGGGGAAGGAAAGATGTGATTCTCTTCTTTCGTGTAATGAAACAGCCCCTAATACCTGACGGCTCAGCTGAAACCCACCCGATGCTGGAAAACCTTTGGTTAAATCTCTTACAATGCATTTACACGGTTTCAATCAAAAAGTCCGCAATGCAGTGAAACTAGGGACAGGATAAAGTAAAAGGAATTTAATATCAAAGGTCTGCTTGGGCCTCTGCGTGGCACAAGGAAAGGAGAGGGCTTCTGCTGTCCTTGTGTGTGGGCAGGGAAGGTGCCCTGGCATTGCTGCGGGGAGGAAACACAGCCATTGCTACACGCACGCACACACAACGCACCCACGTGCACGCAGAACCCGGCTCTGGCCACCTTCCTCTGGGAAGGCATTTAGATTTTGTTGCTCCAAATGTTTATAAAGAAAGTCCAATAGTCTCGGTAGAAACCGCAGGTCCGCTTCGTTGTGGAGTACGTAGAGTTTTGCTTTCAGCAGGTGAGAAAAGGTGGCTCCTCCTTGCAGGGCCTTGTTGAAATGAAGATGCCAGAAACTGGAAGTGCGGTTGGTGAGGAGCAGGTGCGAGTTACCAGTTTAAGGCTCCAGTGCGTGCTTGGAAGGACAACAAGGGAAATTGAGGCCTAGGTGTTACCTAGGGATTGGGCAGGGAAGGTGGTGAATAACCCTGCAGTATCCCAGGTATAGCTGGGGAAAGATAAGACTGAAAAGGGACAGCACAACTCACGGCAAAAGGGTATCCACCACTTCCAGCATCTGCATAAAACATCACGGTGTCAATAAGGATGAGAAAATGGACGATAAGATGGAAGGACTGTTTTGAGTCATACGAAAAATGGGCAGGAAAAGAAGGGAAGCCTGGACAATATTAAAGAACACATTTAAATCTCCCAGGATATCAGAACTGTACAGTCAATATTAATCTATTGAAATGGCCATAGGAGTAATAGTTGATAGAAGCCCTTCCTCAGTCTCCTCAGTTTCTAAAGAAAATCTTTAGCAAAATATGTAGTAAAACAGATTTAGTGGTATAAGACAGTCTCTGATAAAGCTGCTGTAACTTGGCTCTCCACTATGTATTACCCTGCTGTAATTATACTTGCAGTATTTCCTTAGGGCAAATCCTCCTGCGAAAGCCATGAGGGGTTCTGTGTCGATGGCAGAAATTAAGTTATTTTTACTTCACTGTGGGATTTTCTAAATGTTTCCAATGGTTAAATAGAAATTAATTCTCCTAGAGAGAAAAATAAGACTTGAATGGAACAGGGAAACTGCTCTGAATCTTTCTAACCTGTAGCTGTTGAGATGATATTGGAGAAGAAAGGCACTAACATGAGTCACAACCTATAAATTTTGACAATTTGATAATTAAAACTTTTCTATTTTCATGATAAACAAAAACTTAAGACCTGGAGTTCACCACCAACAACCAATACTTACTACAGAGTGGTAAATCACTGCACAGTCACTACAAATGACATAAATGATGCCACTTAGGCACTAGTTTGAGAAGAAATCAGTGCATAGCTCCATGTGCAATGTGGGACAACATCAAGCTGATTGTGCTTCAGAGATGGCATTTTTGCAATATATAATGAAAGACTGTCACCCATTTTGCTCAGTGAAATGCCTCTGTTTTGCAATTCTCTGCTGAGATATTTCACTCCTAAGGAGCTGAGGATGACTGGGTTCCTGCCTCCTCCAGCACCACCACCTCACTTCCCCATCAATAACGATAAGGCACAGCTGGGACAGATGAGTTTACAGCCCAGCCTTACTGACCGGCGGGTGCTGTGTGAGCCTTTGAGGACCATTGACAACCGCCACAGGTTTGGACATCCTCAGGCTCCCTAGGTTCTGGGTGAAAGTGTCTATTCGAGACAAACAGAGAAGAGAACTAAGTTCTGTGCCTGGGCTATGCTGTGCATGCAGGTGTAACTGAGGAATTGGCAGTTCACAGTAGGCAAAAAGGATGGAGGAAGAGCAGAATGTAGGTTGCCTGCAGTTTTCTGAGTCTATGGTTTGACATTTTGAGCTAAAAATGTATATGGCATGTGTCAGAGACACAACATTGGACCTGGACCTGAAAGACACTCTTTTTCTCTATCCTGGAGTAATTACTTCCCCTATATGTATAGCGGCAATAATACCACTTCCTTAATAAACATGGGGCCTGTGAAGGTGAGCTCAGTAAAAAGTGTGAGGTAGCCAGATAGTGGTGTAATGATCTGCTCTTGAGGTATTTGAGGTGGATAAAAGAAGGTCACAAGTATTTGGAAAGAGAATTTGTCGAAAATGTGCACAACCAGTTGCTCACTCACACTGAAATATTTTGAGATAATGAATCAATTTTTTCAAAAATTTTATGCAAAATCAAAATAATTCAATTTGCCTTTAGGACATGTTAAATCAAAAAATATGATATCCAGTGTCTATTCAAGACAAACAGAGAAGAGAACTAAGTTCTGTGCCTGGGCTATGCTGTGCATGCAGGTGTAACTGAGGAATTGGCAGTTCACAGTAGGCAAAAAGGATGGAGGAAGAGCAGAATGTAGGTTGCCTGCAGTTTTCTGAGTCTATGGTTTGACATTTTGAGCTAAAAATGTATATGGCATGTGTCAGACACAACATTGGACCTGGACCTGAAAGACACTTTTTCTCTATCCTGGAGTAATTACTTCCCCTATATGTATAGCAGCAATAATACCACTTCCTTAATAAACCTGAAAGACACTCTTTTTCTCTATCCTGGAGTAATTACTTCCCCTATATGTATAGCAGCAATAATACCACTTCCTTAATAAACATGGGGCCTGTGAAGGTGAGCTCAGTAAAAAGTGTGAGGTAGCCAGATAGTGGTGTAATGATCTGCTCTTGAGGTATTTGAGGTGGATAAAAGAAGGTCACAAGTATTTGGAAAGAGAATTTGTCGAAAATGTGCACAACCAGTTGCTCACTCACACTGAAATATTTTGAGATAATGAATCAATTTTTTCAAAAATTTTATGCAAAATCAAAATAATTCAATTTGCCTTTAGGACATGTTAAATCAAAAAATATGATATCAATATATTCAATGTATTACATTTTATCAAAAAAAAAGAGAAAGAATTCAAATGTTTTTCCCAGTGTAAGATGAAAACAAACTTTGGAAATGTCCATGCTTTTCTAATGGAAGAAGGAGTCTATTTATTTTTAGTTTTACGTGGCAGATGTAGCGGAGGTCCTGGCTGAGGAAGAACTGTGACTTCTTGGAGGTCTATCCGTGCTCAGCTGCAATGAAAGTCATGTCAAAAGCTAAGGGGATTACATTCACGTACTATGCCAAGTGCAGAGTCCCTGGGGAATTGGTTAATACCTTCTGCGCTCTGTGTAGGTACATCTAGAAGTCTGTTAATGAAAAGTTCACCAAGAAAACATCTGCAGTCAAGGCTGTCAAGTGCATCGACTCTTCCTGGAAGAAACACTTCCCTGCACCTATGACTCTGGGTTGCCAGCTTCCAAATGTCTAGCACAAAGCTGGAGGAAAAGTGAAGCTATGTGCTTTGCATCAATACGCTGATCATTTCTCAGC
>NW_009613361.1:41900-48474 GCF_000690535.1 Cariama cristata
CAGGAAAACAGAAATGCAGAGGAAAAGCACTTGGCATTAAACCTTGAAAATGCGATGCCTACTACGGAGCCAAATAAGGCAAGTTGTTGATTTGGCTTTATTCAACACCGCAGGTGAGGAAGGCACACATCATTTCAGTTTCCTCTCCTACTCATTCCCTCTTCCTTCTGGTGGGCGTCACAGTCGCGGTCTCACGGTGGGCACTGTGCTCTTCTCTCTGCCTGCCAGTGCCTGTTTCTGAACCGGAGTCCTGCCTGGCTGGTTTCCTGCAGATGCACACGCTTGTCACCTCTTGGTTGCGGGAGAAACACTACTTCAGGATTTCAGAACAAAAATAATCCTGCAAGAAGATGTTCATGTCTGGGAATGAAGTTGCCTAGCTGAAGTAGGACGTAATTAATCAAATTCCAATTTTATCAGTACATTCCTTCTTCTGCTCATACAGATTGGAAGGGTGGGGAGAAATCACAATAGATCATAACCTTCTCTTTGTCAACATAGATGGCTTCCTGTAGCACATCTACTATGTTTTCCCTAGTAGTGTCATAATTGTCCCAAGACACTCTGTCAACTCTTCCAGGAAAACAGAACCATAGAATCATAGAGTCATTATGGTTGGAAGACACCTCAAAGATCATCAAGTCCAGCCATATAATCTCCATCTGAATGGATTGCACTTTAAAAGAGTAAGCAATAAAAAAGTTTGGATTTTGTCCTCTTCTATTTTTTACTTTCAAATTCATTAGAAGGCAGATGGAGGTGAAAGAAAGGCCGTACTTAATAGAAGGAGAGCATGTAACAGATGACACATTGAAGGCTGATATGTGAATGCCTTTTTTCTTCCTTTTTTAGCTCTGCTTCTCACAAATGCAATTGTTTCCAGAAGCTTATCAATATTAATATTAACAAAAAAAGAGTTGCAAAACTGACCAAAGGAGAACATATTTTGAATAATAATTAGTCAAGTTCAAGCTTTTATGTCATGTTGAAATACTCTCCAGCCTACTATACTAGGCTGAATATATAGTAAGACTTTATCCAAGAATCCTTACTAAGAGCTTCTATCTCAGAATTTAGGGCCTGTAATAATTCACTTGCTTAATATTGAATTACTTCCTTGGAGTGGATTTACTGAGCATCCTCTCCAAGACACCCAGTGCTACCCCCTACCAGGCAGCGCGGGGCCGTGCGGCGACTGCTCTCCGCAGAGCCGCAAAGCTTAGCACGGGTGGGACTTGCTGGGAGAGCCCCTGGGATTCGGGGAAGGAGCAGCTCAAGGTGGAGGAAAGCCAGGGATGCTTCTCTCATCTGCAAGAGCCAAGGCTGTCGCATAGCATCAGAGGCTGCGGTGAGGAAGACCACGGGCAGCCTGGGAAGGTGGGGGGGCAATTGCAGAGCCACAGCCCCCACTGGTGTCGGGATGAACTGGGGCCAGAGGAAGCCAACAGAGGCAATCTGAAAAGTGTATCTTTGAGAATGCATGAGGTACAGAAGAAATTTCAGAGGACAAAGAATGACAGACATGGTTTCTATCTTCAGAAAGGGAATAAAGGAAGCCCTTGAGAACTTTAGAGAAGTCAGCTTTATTTCTGTACCTAAGCAGATCCTGGAACAAATTATTACACGATTGATGTATAAGCACCTAGAGAATAATAAGGTGATAAGAAACAGCCAGCATAGATTTGTGAAAAACAAATCATGTCGAATCTATCTGATTTCCTCTCTTGATAGGTCTGCTGGATAAGAGAAGAACAGTTGCTGTGACTTCTTCAGCAGGGCTTTTGACACAATCTTGTATAATATTCTCCTACGTTTCCTAGCACAGTGGGAGATGGCCTGGTTGAAATTACCATACAGTGGATATGTTGCTTGAAAAAATATAGTGAGAATAATTCACATTCTTATCAACACTCTCTATCAAACCAGACAAGCATTTTATATGGGCTCCCGCGGGGGGCTATCTTGGACTAGTTCTGTTCAATAATTTCATTAGCAGCTCAAACGATGGAATAGCATGTATACTAATTTGCTGATGACACCAAGCTGGGAGGGGTTGCAAGCTCTGTGGAGGACAAGTTGAGAATTTGAAATGATCTTGACAAATTGGATAAATGGCCTGAAATCAATAAGATGAAATGAAATAAAGACAAGTACAAAGTACTGCACCTAGGACGGTAAAAATCAAATACACAAATATAAGCTTGGGGATGTTGAGAGAGAAGGATCTGGGATTACTCTGCAGAAAAAGATCTGGGGTGACAATGAACCACCATCTTAACATGACTCAAAAGTAGGAAGCTGCTGCTCAAAAAGAAAAATATCATGAAATGTATTGGCAAGAGTGTCAGATAAGACATGGGGGTTTATAATTCAGCTGTTCTGGGTGCTGCTGGAATATTGTGTCCATCTTTAGTTCCCTCCTTTGAGAAAAGAGGGTCCGCAGAAAAAAGAGCAAGAATGCAACAATTCAGAAGCCCTGACTTTTAAGGAAAGGCTCAAATATATGGTTTGTTTTCTTTAGAAAATGGAAGATAGAGGGGATATAACAATGGTCTTAAAATGAAAAAAAAAAAAAAAAGACTGTTTTAACTGGACAGTGATTATATTTCTTGTCTATCGAAAACAAGACAATAGATAAATTTGCAGTAATGCAAAATTATGTTATGTGTTAGGAAGCATTTTCCAGTTCTTGGTCTAGTAAAAGACACTGGAAAAAACTTTTAAGGAAAGCTTTTACATAACCTTCACTGGAGGTTTAAGAAGAGGTTAGACATGTCTCAGGAGTGGTGTGAAAATATGTGATTCTGCTGTAAAGCAGGGGTTTGGCTTAAAAGTTGTCTTGGAGTTTCTTTCAGACTTGCAATTGTATGATTTTTGGGAAGCTTTTCCAGATAGTCTACCTACATTTTAAAATGTGTACTGTATTGTCTTTCATCTTGAATAAATTCTTTTCCAAACAGATAAATCACCACCATATTTCCAACAAAAGATGCTTTGATTTAGGGATCTTACTGAAGTCAGTGTCAGAAATCCTGCTGACTCTAACTGCTGCCCCAAAATGGGGTTTTCAGGAGACAAGTTCAAAATGTCCTTACTTGAGTAACTGTGAAAGGCTGGGATTTAAACTCTCTTCAAAAAATGTATGATGTGATCCCTGCTACCTGGCTCCTGTGGCAGAGCAGATGTTGGTATCTGTATCAGACAAAGCTGGGTGAGCTAAGTCCTGCTAGAACTGCTAATGGTCCATTATATTCTTTAAAGAGTGCTACAGACTGTTTATCTGGTGCTGTTAACTGGTTATATTTCGTTTGCTAATCACATCAAGTAGAAAAAAAGAAGGTCATATTTTTTCATTACACCAACTCCCTAGGTTAGACACTTGCTCTAGGCTAATCCTGTTAGAGCTGCATCTTGGCAAAGGCACCTCTGGCAAGGGAAAGTCCACAGACAGGACAAAACTCTGTTTGTCCTGCCAAGCTTGGTCTTGGCTGAGATTACAAGGTTATTAAAAACTGTATAAGCAGCCAGCAAAGTGCAAATGTCCATTACACAGTTTTGCAGACAGTTGGCTTGCTAGTAGAAATGTCCCTGGCACGAAGAGGACCTGGATCACACGCAATACCCAAAACAATAGCAGGAGACCCCACAGGACTCCCACACTGTGACAGAGCATCAAACCTTATCTACGGTTGTAAAATTCAAAATATAATGTGGGTGATTCCCACAGCAAGAAATCCAAGCAGATCCAGTAACTCAGCGGGTACCAACAAACCATCTTGCAACATATCGAGTAAAACTTAGCTGCAAAGAATGCAAATTCTTCAGCGATACGCATTCGGAAGAACGCAACTTGTCCTCTCTCAAATGCATTTGGCCACAGCGATCTGTGATTTTGTCTGCCAGAGGCTGGCTTGCAGTAACCACTTCTCGTGACACCGCGCTGCCTTCCTGAGATGCCTGCAGGCTTGTGCCCACCCCATCACCCAGTGCACCTCGGCACTGGGCAGGCATGGGTAGCAATGCTTGGGAATTTCCTGGGAGTCAAAGGACTTCTGCTGGAATTTGCCATAACTGTGCTAATATACTAAGTCCTAAAAGGTTTGCAAACCATTTTTTATCGCTTTCCCTAGGCCACGTTGCCCTGGGAGAGGTCGGCACAAGCAGCTGCTACTTTACTGTGTTTCAGATGGGCTTCCAGGCAGCCTGAAATCCCATTCCAGTCAAGGGGCTTTTGGCCGTAGAACATGTCCTCTCCCCCTCTGCTTTGCCAGAAGAGAGATGTGGTAGTCCTCAGGGCATGCAGCTTAGTCTGTCTTTTCTTGAGGCTGAAGCTGATAGCTGAAGGTTTGGGTTTAATTTTTATCAACTCCCTTATATCTATCTATGTATAGGTCTGTGTGCATGTACGTATCTTGTTCAGACGATCTTACCCCTTTCCCTCTTTATTTTAACTTATGGAATAAGTAACTCTAAAAGTGTTATAAGTCAGCATGGTAGATCCACATAGTGGTTTGGCAGGTGAGGCTGCAGCCGGTTTGAAAGGAGGTGGTGAAGCTGTGGTTCCCTGGGGTCCCCTGTAGCCCTCAAGGCTCTGGGCTCAGGGCTGCTCTGGAAACTCGCTCCCATGACCAGCACAAGGTGTTACTGGTTGGGTGTGCTGAAGTTGGCGTTTTGCAAAAATCCGATCTGTCTGTGTTTGCCAATTTGGCGGAAATAGAAGGCTGTACCGCCCTTTGTCTATATATCCGTATGTCAGCCTTCAGGAAAGCCCAGAGCAGCCTGTTGGGCTTGTTGGCTTGTGGGCAGCCCGGCGCGGTGTGTCGGTGGCGTGGCTACGCAGGCAGCACGAGGCACGGACCGCCATGAGGTGTGCTCGTGTGGCCAGCTCTTCCCCAAAACGCCAAAGGCCTTCTGTAAACTGCTCAGGGGGATGGATGTACGGTACGAGGGCAGCCTTCCCATGCGTACAGACCCAACTTAGTCTTTGCTCCAAACCCTTTACTTCATCAGCCTTTGAGGATTTATCGACCTTATCAAGTTCTTGTAAATGAATGACTTTATTTTTTTTAGCAGATGGCTGAGACTACTAGTGAACCAGTTTATGATGTGTGTTTGACATGCAGGATTAACTTCTCTCTGGGGGATGAAGCCTTTAAGAAAATTTTTTTTTTTTCCCCTTAATCTAATATTTACCTCTCCTGATGCACAGGTATTCTTACTAATCTCTTTAATTATATAATTTAGAATATGCTAAGCCTGCTTTGTTAGCTTCCTACCTGACGACACGTTGTAGGTACAGTCTGGCAAAGAAGCTGTCCCTGTGTTACTCTGTGTTCTGCAAGTAGAAGAGAACCATGATTCTTGTGGACCACTTAACTACTTTGATTATTTATGGTTATCATATGACAATATATAAATTTTACAGGTTTCAATATTTATTTCTGACTACATGTGACCTTAGTCCAACTCCATGTTTATTTTTATTCTTCCTTTAAGATACAATAAAAATATAATAATAGCATTTCTTCATCCAAATTTTCTGAATATTTTTTCCAGTCACCCATGGAGTTAAAACCAGACATGGGGGAACAATTCTGTTCCGGTTTTATAAGAACCTGAAAATTTATCAACCAAAAGAGAGGATATATAACCAACTTTCAATAAAAAGAAAGACTGTAAACAGAGAGACGTCCATGGAGTTATATTACCCAGAAAGAGTCTGAATGGGAGTGAATGAAATGACATCATTTCAGTTCATCACATAAAAACAAAAGACGGTGTAGAATTTCCAAAGAATCTAACAGCGTTGCCAAAAAGGTCATGTAATGAAAGATGAAACTGAATGTAGGACAGATAGTTGCTGTTAAATTAACTGATAGAAATGCAAGGCAGAAGGTGGCTGCACCTACCTCAGTACTACAGTACTCTAAATCAAATAAATCATAAGAGAGAACACGAACGTCACCATGGATATCTCATTGAAAAAGTTCCAACAGGAAATAAGAAAGCAGATCAAATAAATGTTAAGCTGTATTAAGAAGGTGACAAAGTATAGTGCCAAATCAAAAGAAGACCAAAAGCTTCTGCTGCAGGTTGCTGAAGCCCCTTTAACTAACATAGAAGGAGGTCCCTAGGGTGCATAGTTTCAAATACTCCGGCTAAAAATGTTACAGCTCAAACCAGAGAAAAGGATGATACCAAAAATATGCATAGAATGTATTCTTGCATATGAGGAGAGCTTTTAAAGTTAGAACAGACAAATGAGAAAGCATGTAATGCAGAAAATAAGATAGAAACCAAAGTCTACCACTGACATTTTCAAACTTAAGAAAAGCAACCATCCTTATAGAAATCAGAAATTTCTCAAAGACAATTCTTTTCCACGCATTCTACAACTGTCACGTGGCACTCACTGCCACAAACCAGTCTTGACAGCTTGGCAAGAGTTAGATACTTCTGTAAGGAATCGAGCAGGTGGGGTTTATGGCGCTCTGAGGCACTGCCACATGATGGGGAGAGGCTCCGCAGTTGTACCCCAGACCTTACACATCACAGCTGCCCGCAGCCTTAACGA
>NW_009613361.1:48505-50242 GCF_000690535.1 Cariama cristata
AAGTCCTGCTGTGTCGGCCGGGATGAAAAGTGCACGAAGCTTATATGCCGTCCTGCTTTCCATGGCTTGCAATGAAGAACAGAATTCCTCTATGCATACAGTAGTGCCTAGCCTCGTTTTTGGAGCTACAAAGCTGAAAAGCAAACATGCTGTGCCAAACCAGTTTGCTGCTGGCCATCACTGGAGGCAAAAACCAGATACAATTGGTCTGATTGGGTACAGTGCAGCTCCTCAGGTTTCTGTCAAGTGTAGTTGTCATTTACTCTTCTGGGAGGAGGTAGGAATACATAACCACTTAGTCATTGCATATTCTCTTTGAAAATTTTTTCTTCTAATATTCAGATTGCTGAAGCCTGGTGTGAATTTTAAATTATGGAACTAGTGGGGAGAATGCATTTCTTTTTGTTAATGGCTTTTCCTTTCAAGCCACATTATTATTCAGTTGCCATGGTTTATCTGATTTTGTAAAGTACCCAGGGAGATATGACAATGATTGGGCACTTAGAAATACGCTGATAGATAGACATAGCATGTCTGTGAAGGGTAGAATATTAACATTTTCCATGTTGGTGACCACCTACTGCCTGGGTCAGCTAAAATCATGACCCTTTCTCCCTTACGTGTTGAGTATATTAGATAATTGATTGCTAAGAAATGTCACTTTCAACAATAAAACTATTTACGGTTACAATTCCTACTTAACCAGAAGACAACAGATACCCAGCAGAACTATTCCTTCTTTAGAAGCAAATGTGTATTTTTATAGTAAAGAGCAAATCTTTATTTCAAATGTAAGCTTCCCAGTGCTTGCTCATTTGTGTTGTTCTTGCTTCAAAAGCTGCTGCGTTTTAACTCTCCTGCACTCATTAAGAAAGCACATATGCGGTAAAGCTCCTTGCACTTCATTTCCCACAGCCGTCTCCAGAGCCCACTGGTCCACTGCAATCTCAACATCTTACTTACAAGTCCTCTGATGCGGGGGAAAAAAACCTCAAAAGAGGATGTTTGTATTTCAACCTGGATATGTCTGCAGTATCCAAAATCCAGCATGCTCCACCCCGAACAGAGCTTTTGTCGGCTCCGACGAGAGTGTCGTCTCCAGGACACAGGTCTTCCTGCACCGAGGTGTAGGAGGGATGCTCTTGGCAGCCTTCTCTGCCACCATCTCACATTGGTCATAGAGGCACCAAGATTTTCCAGACTATCATCAAATGTTATTAAATGCACTACAATAACCCAAACTAGTGCGAATTAGGGCATGTGCCTGGAAGATGCTGTACCAGGCTCTGGTTGGCTGTGCAACCTGAAAAGCAGCTCATTTAACAAGCTCAGGTCCTCATGGGGGACTTCAACCACCCCCCATATCTGTTGGAGGGACAACACAGCAGGGCTTAAGCAATGCAGGAGGTTCCTGGAATGCATTGATAACTTCCTTCTCCAAGTGATAGAGGAGGCAACGAGGAGACGTGCTATGCTGGACCTTGTTCTCACCAACAAGGAGGGGCTGGTGGGGAATGTGAAGCTCAAGGGGAGCTTTGGCTGCAGTGACCATGAAATGGTGGAGTTCAAGATCCTTGGGGCAGCGAGGAGGGCACACAGCACGGTCACTGCTGTGGGCTTCAGGAGAGCAGACTTGGCCTCTTCAGGGAGCTGTTTGGTAGAGTTCCATGGGATAAAGCCCTGGAGGGAAGAGAGGCCCAGGAAAGCCGGTTAATATTCAAGGATCGCCTCCTCCAA
>NW_009613362.1:0-9373 GCF_000690535.1 Cariama cristata
TCTCACCACAATGTGCATGCATTCAAAAAAGGAGCAAGTTAGTTATACGATGTGGAAAATAACCTTTCAAGAGACTCTAAAGAGATGAAGAACTCTATATAGCACATAATTTTGCCTATCATAGGCAAGCAGGGGTGCGGGAGAAGAGAGGAGGGGGCATCTTTAATTAAGCTCCCATCAGTTTGAAAAATAGCTAACATTGATTCCAGACAGTCTGATGCCACAAACACAATGAGAGAATTTCACAACACAAATAACCAAGCATCCCGTTACTATCTAGAAGGTCACATCTTTCTTCCTTCCCTTAAGCTCACAGGTGGTGGTCTTCCCTGTTCAGAAAATTTAGCTTTGATTGTAACAAATACTCACCTGCATGGCTGCAAGGACTTCTGGGTCACTGAGAATCTCATTCAGACCTGGCATACCTGCCATTCCTGGCATACCTCCGGGCGCAGCCCCAGGAAATCCACCTGAAAACCCAAAACAAGAATGCACAATGAAAAACATCTAATTCATCTATACAGGAGGCTCACTGAGAGAGACCAAGACATACTTCCTTTGCCACACCTCTAAAGCCATGTCGTCCGTATGGCTACGGCTGGTCCACTGAATGGAATGCAGGGCCTTCACTTTCTGTGAAGACCTACATCTTATTTCATCCATGTTTTTAATCCAATTGAACAGGAGGCTTGTAATGAGGGTCAGGTTCTAGCACCTTGTACGCAGATGCAGTTATTTTTCTGGTTAACTTAAATCAGGTAGGTCTCAAGCCCAGGAACATAAGGAGTTTGAATGCCTGGGGTGAAAAATTCAGGGCAAAAGCAGATCAGTAGTAGTATGTCCCATGTACACTCCACATTTGTCAGGAACTTTAGGTTTGAAGAAAATGTACCACCAAAGAAGAAACAAAAAAAATTAAAATCCTTGAAGCAAAATGCTTGAGGTTCTGTTTCTGAATCCTTAATCAGCAGCTACCCCAGCTGTGCTGAGCAGGGTAGGTATGGTCTCCATTTGGTCTCCCTGACAAACTGATCCAGTTGGAGCATGCACACAGCCTACCTCAACTACATCTCAATCTTCAAGAGCACTGGTACTTACTCATGTTTCTCCCCTATTTCTTGTACCCAAAAATAACACGGAAAGCCCAATTTTTGTGGAACTGTTCAAGGATAGCTTTTCTATAAGGCAAACTGCACTACCTCCTTTGAGAAACTATTCTGTTCAACAATAGCTTGCAACCAGCACAGTTTTCCCTAATATTCAATCCAAATTTTTAACTTTATAACTATTGTCCTTAAGCAGGACAGCTCCGAGGAACGCTGGGTAATTTAGAAAACATGTTTATACCAGTTTTTCAGCCCGCATTATTAGGCAAATACTACACCTTTGTTTTCTCAGACCTAAATCCTTTTATTCTGTTATCCATCATTATTCATTCCTGTCCTCCCTCTACTTGCTACCCAGCATCAATCCCCTCTAAGAGAAAGAAACCCATCCCTCTTCCCACTAGGGCTCAAAGAGTTATTTGCAGACAAGTTAGTTGCAGACAAGTTATTAACTTCAATAAAATATTTTTCTCTCTGTCCCGAGAGCAAACGCTACAAAAACTGTGGTTATAATACCCGACATGGAAACAACAGTCACCTCTACCTCCAATATTGGTGCTTAAAAATAAAATACCTGGGAAGCCACCTGGGAAACCACCAAACTGAGCTCCTCCTGCCTGTCGTCTTGCTTCTTCCTCCTGCAGATGAAAGCACATCATTCCATACAAAGCAATGGAACTGCAGCCTGTTTTCTACTGCTCAACTGGTTTTAGGAGATAAAAAAATAGCTGAGTGTTTCAGGCAGGTAGGCTATCGTGGTAAACAAAGCACTTCACTACGTACAAAATGACTGACAAGAAATAACGATGTCTACTCTTATTTTAGTATGTTTTTGTAAGTTATGCAGAGTATGTTTTTACTGAATATGAACTGTATGATTTGTTCTAGCTCCTCACCATACATTTTTAGAACTCCCACCCACAACATATTAAAATATAATCAGTAAAGCATGAAGAAAAAGCAAGTAAACTGTATCAGGAAGTGAGGAAGAGAAGCAAAGTATTATCCTGAATTTAAAACCTCCCACTTCAGGAGACGTAAGTACTTTAAGTGAAAACTATTCTGGTACAGTCACACAATAGCTGACTCCTTGAAATACAGGATTAGTAGAGATTCCAGAGCCTGGTTTTGTCATAAACAATAAAAGCAGATGCAGTACAACGGCCTCTTCTCCAGATTTCATTATTGGTCAAGTAACCAAGATGGAAATCAACTCCCTAAAATTTAATTCTAAGACTTAAAAAGAAAGTAATTCTTCTCTGCAATTCATTTTAACCAAAATAACTATGACACTCTCCAAATTACTAAAAAATATTAAAGCCTAAGTACTCACCCTTTGTGCTCTCTCATGCTCCTCCCGTGCCTTCTTTACTCTTTCCATTCTCTCCTTGATTTCCTTTTCTTCACGCTTCCGCTCATATTTTCGGCGATGTTCTGCAATTTTCTGAGCCTGTTACAACAGAATACCAAGATTTCATATACATTTCTAGCACATCACACAATGCACTTCAATACGAAATATATATAAGTGTAATCATCTGCTTTTACCAGTTCTTAAAAATAATACCTGACTTCACATCCTAAAAGCCCCTTTGTTTTAGGAGCCATTTGCTACTTCCTCTCTATGGCAATCAGTTATTCGTGTCTACTCGGCCCTAACTGGATTCACCAGAACGTGCACTCTAGTGTACTTTTTTGCTATAGAGCTCCGAGGCTTGCATGGTAGTTAGAATTTAAAACATATCATTCCACATCCCTTCAAGCTTTTATGCTGAAGTACTGTTTTCTCCAGGGCTAAAACCAGCAACTGCTCCAGAAAAGTGAATTTTCACCGGGACAACAACAGGAAGCATAATTGCCCCTTCACACACACATTTTGTTGTTGTTGCTGTCCCAGATGCCTTTGCAGCATACACAACTAGACATAAGCAGACCAAAGATTCCTGAACCAAATCAAGAAAGGGTTGGTAGGGAGAAAGTCTGCTTCCTATTATTAGCTTTTTCTCAAGTCTATCAAATCTACAGCCCCAGCAGAAGAGAGGAATTAGCAATGAGTTCCCCAAGGCTCCTCACTCAGGGCTACACCAGCTGCAGCACTGCTTTCCTGAAACCAGAATGTGTCCTTAGACAGCACTGCAAAAAATGGTTCATGATTTCACAAACTGTGTATGATGGTTACCCTGTAACACTCCTGTAACTAAAAAACATAACAAAATCAAGATACTAACTACTACTAATACAAGATACTAACTACTACTAATACAAGATACTAACTACTACTAATACAAGATACTCTTCCATTCTTTCAGAATACTCTTTAAACGAAGAAATGATTTTACAAGTAGTGAAGTTTCGATACAACTTATTTTAGCTAGGAGATATTCATTCCATACCACATCATTCTTGAAGCACATCTGCCAGAGAAAGGACACTGCAGGCAGCAAGACTGACTGATACTGAATGCAGGACGTGTTATCAGAACCTGATGTTGTGTCCATTCAATAGTTCATTAAGAGAGAGGTAAGTGTTTTGGTTTGGTTTTTTAATGAAAGAGTTCCAAAGTTTTGATTTTCATTGTTTCTAAGTATTTCTCAAAACAAACAAAGCATTTTTAGAATTTGACTCAGACTTTCAGCTTGAAGTGCTAGAAACTAAAAAGTGTCAGAAAAGCTGGAAGTGAATAGATTAAGTAAACGTATCATCTTCACTTCATGGGTGATTTTTTTATCTTTAATAAAAGATCCTACATTTTTTTCTTGAGCTATAGACACAAATTCCCATACAGCTGGCAACTACGCATCAATGTATCGCACTCTGCTGTTTCTGTGCATGGGCAGATTAACTGGGAAATAAAAGGTTCTCCCTCAGCCAAGCATTAAGTATACCTCTTATAAAAAAAGGTTGAGACCTAAGACCTAATTACATTTACCACAGATCAATAGTCTCCAACACAGAAGACTAATAGGTTGTAAGATGGATTCCATTCTTTTGCCGGAGACACTGTCTTCTACAAAGACATGGTAGGAAAACTGAAAGCTGAAGTTATTAGACACAGGAATGTTTACGCATGTGTTGAGTTAAGCTTGGCTGGTCGTCACCTCCTCAACAGGACAGGGAGAGAAAGAAAGATGGAGAAACTCCTGGCTTGAAGTAAAGACAGGGAGATTACTCATCCATTACCATCATGGGCAAAACAGACTCAACGTGGGGAGGATTAATTTAATTTGTTGTCAATTAAAAATAGAGTAGGATGATGAGAAACAAAACCAAAACTAAACCCACCTTCTTCCTATTCCCCTTCTTCCCAAAACTCAATTTCACTCCTTTGTTCCCGACTCTTCCACCTCCTGACCCACCCCAAACAGCACAGGGGGACAGCAGCTGTGGTCAGTTTGTAACATCGCACCCCCAACACTTCCTCCTCCTCACACCTTTCTCCTGCTCCAGCGTGGGTCCTCCCCACAGGGTATGGTCCTTAAGGAACAGACTGTTCCGGCATGGGTTGCCCATAGGCTGCACCTCCTGCCTCAAAACCAGCTTCAGCATGGGCTCCTCTCCACAGGCCACGGTTTCTGCCAGGAGCCTGCTCCAGTGTCAACTCTCCGTGGGCTGCAGCTCCCTTCAGGGCACATCCACTTGCTCTGGCACGGGGTCCTCCCTGGGCTGCAGGGTGGATATCTGTTCCTCTGCGGACCTCCATGGGCTCAAGGGGGACAACCTGCTTAACCATGGTCTTCTCCATAGGCTGCGGAGGAATCTCTCCTCCCCTTCCTTCTTCACCGATCTTGCTGTCCGCAGGGTTGCTTCTCTCATAATTTTTTTTTCTTTACTCCCCTCTCTCTCACAGCAGTTGCACTGCATTTCTTTAACCCTTTAAGTATGTTATCACAGAAGCACCGCTGGCATCGCTGACCAGCTCAGCTTTGGCCAGCGGTGAGTCTGGTTTGGAGCCAGCTGGAACTGCCTCCGTCTGACACAGGGGCAGCCCCACATCTCCTCCTACAAGAGGCCAGCCCTGCAGTCTCCACCTCCCCGCAACCTTGCCATGCAAACCCAATGCAATGCAAGAGCTGCAATCTGTGGTGTGGCAACCACTTTAAAGGAATATGCAAAACAGATGAAGAAGAAAGCCTGCTATCAATGGTCTTACATTTGCTACACAGAAGTTCTTCCTTAGAAGAAGGATGCTGGGGTCAACCACCTGAGAAAAGCTGAAAACCCATCTCACAGAGATTGCGCTGCCCTCACGGGGTAGACTAATGAAAGTACAAATCACATCACAGAACGCTTCCTTTCTTCGTGTTTAGGATGAAGCTTTGATCAAACAAACATATCGAAAAAAATTATCAGTATTCTCTTGCTCTTCTGAATGTTTTCAGTCTAGATTCTAAAATGCCTGGCAAATGTCAACTGCTTCAGATTCTTCTGTTAAGATCTTAAAAAGGAACACATTATTTCACAGTTCGGTTACAGGCCCAGCCCCAGAGACTCAACTTCTCTACACACAGCCACAAATAGCTGTGACTGAAGACAGAAGTATTTATAAACTCAGTTTGACGTGTCAGATGACACACGAACACATTCCCACAAGACAATGCATATTAGAAGAAAGTGAAGGCAGCAATGTCACTCAAACAAATAGAAGGGCCTCCATTATGCCTCCCCACTTACTCTTGGTTGCACCTCCTTCAGCATGGCACTGGCATCTTCATCATAATCCAGTTTACAAGCTAATGCGAGATCATGAGCAGCCTCCTCCCAGTGACCCAGAAGTCTGGAATTCAGAAGACACCAACATTCAGAAGGAAAAAGCAAACAGAACTCTCACAGTTCCTCAAAAAATGTACAACGATGCAGCATTCAGTGTTTTTACCTGCAGCTGTATGGACTTACGGAAGTTTAAAGTTTAAAATCATGGCGTTTTCCACAATCTGCACACTACAATGCCATTAGAGGATACCTACTTGCTTCATACCCTTACAATAACTTTTGCTTGAAGTAACAATGAGAAAAAAAAACCCTGAATCAGGTAGTGTCACTTGTTTGCTATGCACAAGAAGGGTCTAACAGGGAGAAGGTACCCTACCTAAACACGTGAAGCACACCAATAAAAATACTCTGCACCACCAGGCACACATTCAGTGCTCTGTATAAGTCTATGCCACTACTACCTTAAGCTGAAGTGGATCCTCTTTACCCGGCACTCAAACATCCTAGCTAACTGGATGCACCACGTGTTAGTTGAAGAGGTCATACAAGCTACTGTGTGCACTTCTTAACTCTTCATTTATCCAACTCTTGATAATCACAAGTTGAAGCAAATGGTGGTATTCCTAAATGGTCAAAGCACTTCTGCTTACAGACAGAGGTGTTAATCCAAAGTATGCTCCAGTCTTCTCACTCGTAGGCTCCATGCCATTTACTAACACTGCAGACATTAACATACTACTCTGAACACTGTGTAAAATGCCTTTTTTTTTGGTAAGTTCTATTAGCGTTTACTCCTTCCACTTTTACACAGAAGTGTCACCTTGGGATTTTTTTTTTGGCTGATTTATTGTCATTTTAAAAGAAAAACTTTAACTATAGTTGGAGGGGGAAGATGCACACTGGCCTAATGCCATTTTAAATAATTACAGTTTGCCTAATACCACTCTACAACTGTAACAAATGGTTCCCTTAATAACTAGGCAGTTTAATTTACTATGTAAGAGCTCTAGGTTCTAATGGAATAAGAGCAGCAGAGAAATGTTTAAGAATTATAGGTTACCAAATAAAAACTGAACTAAGTGAAAACAAAGGACCTCCAAACAAATAAAACCAGCAGTCCTGGAACTCATAATCTTAATGATTAGAAACTGCTATTCTGAATAGCATTAAGCCATTAGAAGATATGGTTTTAAAAGAAAAAAAAAAAGAGGGGGGGGGCGTGGGCAGAGGAGAAAAAAAAGACAGTGCCAGAAGGACTACTCATAAATTGCCATCAATAAATCACCATTGTCCTTTCTTTCCTGTAAGCCATACACTCAGCACAACGGTTTCTTGGCTGATGGCTACTGCTCTCAGGTACAAGACAGCAGTTCAGAGACACAGGGAAGGAGAGAATGCATAAACAAAACTGTTCCCCCCAAGTAAGTAAAGATAGTATCAAGTACAGGTGCAGTTCATTACCTATGCGCCTTCCCCCTCCATTTGTAGGTCTGTGCCGAGTCAGGATTAATCTTGATGGCTCTGTCACAATCTCTAATGGCAGCATTTGGCTTCTGTAGTTTCACAAAAACACTGTGGGAACAAGAACATTTATTGTACGTATTGAAATACCAAGTTACTAACTTCAGCTGGAAATAATTTTGGATGACTAACAGGCAAGCTAGTGAGATAATACATTTGAAAAGCTGAGTTCAAACAGATTTCATAGTGATAATGAAGTCACTGAAATTTAGTTCCTCCCTGCCACTGTAGGTGAATCATTAGCGAGAAGCAAAAGCATTCCTTGTTCAGAGTCAAGCCTTGCCAGCAAGAATAATTTAAGTGCACAAGGAAGGGATACATAAACACAAAGGACAGTTCAATTCCATGGTGTTTGTAGTCTACAGGCAATAGCAGCTCGCAATTTGAACAAAACAATAATAATCTTATGTATGTCATATTACATAGTCTTTAAAACAGTAAGACAAAGAAAGCGTGAGTTATCACACAGGCTACAAGGATCAACAGCTAGAATCATCAGGAACTACAAAAGGAGACAGGAGATGAGTCATCAAAATTAAGAGAGGCAAAACAAAACACGAACGCAGAAAGCAGCCCCAATCCCTTGTCAGTTCAGTGAAATAACTGCAAATTTTACAATACGCAAGCATATCACATTAACTAATAGGGCAGCACTTCAGGAGGTTCAGGCATTTCAAATTAAAAATCTTTGAAGGAAACACTAAAAAAAAAAAAACACCAACCACCAAACACCACATTCCTGAATTGACAAAAGTATTTGATACTCCAAGTCAGAATTTTTGCCCTTTTACATCTACTTGAGAACAATTTATCAGCAATTAGAGTGCCTGTAAATAACTTGATCATTAAGGCTTGTTATAAAGCAAGCACATAGTCACACATTCTCTTCTAGAAACAAATATGTGGACAATGTGTCAGGGAACCATCTCAAAGCTACATCTCACCAGTGACAGACACTCCAGTGCTGCTGGCTGCACAAAACCCCAACTCTCTCAAACACCGCCCCCGCCCCCCGCCAGAACCAAAACCCAAGTTCACCAGAAAGGTGGATAACTCGCAGCACTCGATCAGCGCTGCTGTTACACTGCAGGTTTTACAATACCCTAACACATTGTTTGTTTATTGCTACAATAGACAAAACTGAGGTAACTTGAACTTCTCCTAACACTCTTACTTTTCACTGCTAATCCCACTCTTGAGAAGATATAGCACTGTTAAGAGGTTTCAAAAATACCACTATGATGGCAGCAACAGCAGCGTATTAAGGTACACGTGGTGTTATATGCAAAAACTTCGCTATGGAAAGGAAAAAACTGCAAGGCATGTACCAGTTAAAATGTACTAGAATGGAACAGTTAAAGGACACTAGTTAACCACATAAAAGTCATCAAATGTTGAGCATTTCTTTGAATTATACCTTGCTACAGAAAAGATCCACTAAACTATCAAATTATCTATGGTCAATATGTCTTTTTTTTTTTTTATAAAGGAGGAAAAAAAAAGTCTGTGGGAAATTCTACTTCTGCACCCCATACTTGCCCAGCCTTCCTCAAGAATTAGGAAGATAAATACATTTGTGCATTATGAAGTTAGGGCTACCGCACATCAAATCCGACCATGTTCTCAAGGCATTAGCTGCAGGCTGGTAGATGTAGTTAGCAATAAGGTGGGTACTAAACAGGTTGAGAAAAAGTGTGTCCTGTCCAAACGTAGGACTGTTGAACAGAAACAAATCTACTTCACAGTGAATGAATTCATTTAGCAGGTACAACAGGGAGAGAATTCACATGATCCACAATTAACTTTGCATCCAAACAGGACAGGATTTCAATCATCATCTTAATCCCAGAATAAAATAAACTTCAAATTTTACAAGGGTTTGTTATCCAGCGTTATTCTAAGTCAACATACTAAAAGCT
Organism: Cariama cristata; assembly: GCF_000690535.1. NCBI lineage: Eukaryota > Metazoa > Chordata > Aves > Cariamiformes > Cariamidae > Cariama > Cariama cristata. The sequence goes on from NW_009613362.1 coordinate 9,257, forward strand.
GTATTTCCACAACGCATTTTGGAACATCATTCTGTTACTTACTCTATTATCAAGATTCTTTATATGGCTGCTTCAGCAAATCTGGTTACTCATGTATAAAGAGAAAAATGCACGAAG
>NW_009613362.1:9386-17368 GCF_000690535.1 Cariama cristata
ATGTCGTTTAAGTTTACATAGATCCTCGAGATGCCATTATATTTTGGTTCCTTAAGGAAAATAACAGAACAGGCAGAAACATAAATCACTAGTTTATAATGACTCACCTTGCCCTCTTGGCATACAAGATGGCCAAACAAGGATTCAGCTTGATAGCATCTGTGAACAAGTCGACAGCCTTCTGAAGTTCACCTAAATGTAAGTACCAGTAAAGTTTCAATGATTACGCAATGGAATTACACCCAAATTGCCAAACTTGCTTTACAGGGCGTTACGTCCCCAGGCACGTCTTAAATGGAACATTAACCACAAAGGAAAATCAGTTTCTCCCTCTCGCTATGTTACTGAAGTACAAACTCCAAAATTAATGCTGGAGGGGAAGAGAGACCTTTCCCAGTTAGATTTGTACGTTTAACATTATATGCAACCAAATAGGAAGTCACCTCTTTATTACACAGTTTTTCACTGCATTAAGACAAACCACTAGAGACACTAATCATAACACGTAGAGAAGCACTCTAACAATCAATTTGTAATTAAGATGCTGCAGTACCTCATTCCCCCACCCTGCTCAAAACTACAGCGACATTGGGAAGATAGTACTTAAAGCAGCTTTCATGTTCTATAGTTTTGGGTATCCAACAGGAAGCAGGTTTTCTCTTCTTTGAAAGCATTCAGAATGGTCCAAGATGGTTACTTCGTTTTTTTAAACAGAGAACCAAACCTCCTGTCCTTGAATATGTACTAAAAAACAATTTATCACCTTCACTTAGAGCATTTATCGCTTCAATCTTCTTCTCATTAGCTTGATCCATCATCTCTTCAGTTACCTGAGAAAATAAAGAAAATGAAACACACAAAACCCAAAAGCTGTAGAGTCCAGGCCAGAATTACCATGCTAAAACAGTGCCAAAGAAGGGAGCTCCAGGTTTCCAATTCCAGAACCTTGTTTTTAATTTGCATTGAAATCATAGTTAAACAAAAAAACACCACAAAAACAAATCAACAAACAACCCCCACACACACACCTTTGCTTTCAGCTTGGAGACATTAGCCACCATTAATTTTAGCCAGAAAAGGCTCAAAAGTTGAATAATGGCAGACTTTATATACATAGTTTTCATGGCTATTTTGACAAAATTTTTTAGTGTTTTCTGACCTGATTTTCCTCACTGAACTTTTTGATGGACTCAAACCTTGAACAAGAAAAGACTGTGGTTTTAAGCCAGTAAGTTTTACTATTTAGGAGGAGAAGAGCCAAAGCAATAGCTGGCTACCTAGCTAGTAGAGTACTCGTCCCCCCTCAGCTGCTATCCTTGATGAAACTCAAAACCTCTCCCTATCCTTCCTCCTGCCACAGACATTGGAAATACTGTGCTTACCTCCACACTTTCATCTCCCATTTCTTGAGGGTCATCATTGTCTGGTTCAATCACTCCCTCATTGTCAATTTCTGAAGGAAAAATAAAAAGCAAGGTTAAGCTCCATCTACAAACAGAGAGAGGATTTCCAGAATCATGTTCAAATTGGTGAAATGTGATAAAGTCGTCTATTTTCCACACCTAAGTCGCTCTCTTCACTTTCTGGTTCAGGTGATTTAACTGGCTCCTCTGGCTGTTCCTCTGCTTTGCCCTGAAAGAGAAATGTATTTGTAAGCATGTATTATTTCCGACTGATACTCTATTCCCACTCTAATAAATAATAACGCATCAGAAAATCCAAACTTAATCTTCAAAGCATCAGATTGCTCTATGGCTAAACTGTTTTATTTTTAAGATACATCTTAAAATCTCCTCTTTCCTCCTCTATGATTAAGTCTATTGTGCATGCAAATAATTCAGAGCCCTAATTTTGACTCATCAACTTCTATTATCGGCAAAGCCTGTCCTTCAAATTGCGTAATTCCATGATCAAAACCAGATAATACCCAATTCAGAATCAGTTTTGCAATGAATACTAACCAACCCTTCCAATCTTCCTGCCTTCCTTCACACATTCTCTGGATCAAAAATTCTCTCAATCTAATACTGTTAAGCTAAGGTCCCTTAGCAGTGAACAATAAATGGGTATTGATGATTAAAATAGTGTTTCCATTTGCCAGGGTCAGAGATCTTTGCCACTTGTACATACTTAGAATATTTTTGCAAATGTTTTCCTAGCAGCTTCTAACTACATTACTAATTTCCTCTGAATCCCGTAACTTAGCACATCGTGCTTTATCACAGACATAAGCTGTCTTCATACGCAGTGTCACAGACTACACTACCACATGCACACCATCCCTCCATACAGTTCTAACTTGTCAGTAATTCCAGCATCTACTGTCTTGTTAAATCCAAAAAGAAAGAATTCTACTTTTTCCAAAAGAATTTCAAGCTTGGGAAAATCCTGCTATAAATATGTACAAGCCAAATTTATTATCTCCCCTAAAACAAATGAACAAAAACCAACAAAAAAAACTCTCCCACAATATTGCCTTAAAAAGTTGATAGTTCAACTGTTCATGCTTGTTAATATTTCTTCTCATGCAAAGACTGTAGATTAATCCACTAATGACTACCGAAGGGGTGTACAAACAAAGAGCGAGAACATAAAAAAAAAGAAATCAAGACATTGTTTGGCATTTGCATTGCACAGAACATCAGGCATTCAGGATTAGGGAAATGGAGCATGGTAACACTTGAAATAAATTAGAAAGCCGTCTGTAACAAGTCCTCTACAACCCCCAACGGGCAGGCGGCAGCCTGAACTGTCACACTCGCTCAACCCCAGCTATTCATCCACCCTATCCGAGTGAAAATTGACAGCAATTTTTTCCCCTCTCCTCCTGCTCAGTAATTTTTGCAGAGTCCAAATGTTAGTTTTCAATGTTAAATTCTTCATATCTCACCTTACTTGTCTCCTCTGTGGAGGCATTGGCTGGAGCAGGCGGTATTGTGCCTCCCATACTTTTCAGCAAAACAGAGAAGAGAAAAAACAAAACAGTAAGATTAGCAAAATAGCCACATTTATGTTATTGATTCCAATTCTGCTGATAATCTCTGCTTTTCGTTGGGACACAGAACATGATGATCCAATTCACCGTAAAACCAGCAAATAAAAAGCACACATTCACCGTGCTTTTCTCAGCTTAACATAACGCACATTGTGTCTGTTAGCTTTTTCACCTCCAACTCCACGGTGACTTGTGCTCATGCCCGTCACACATCACCCACCCACCCTTTCTCATGCGGAAAAGCTGCCTCCTTGGCTCAAATGGATGTTCTCCTCAAAGTGTAACTTATGTTTTAAGTCAAAACTAGATATTATTATTATAGCTATTACTAAAATTGGAATTATTTTTGGATCAGGGATCAAACAAGTTAAGAGAACCGTAACGGCCTAAAATGCTTATGCAATTAAAAAATTGCTGCCTAGAAAAAAATTCCATTTCTCTTACGTATTGCAATATTCATGCCTGCCTTTAGCTACAAGTTAAGGAGCATTCCCTGTATAGACAGCATTCTTTCAATATAGAATAAACCTCTATATTGTATCGACCTTGGTGAGCAGCCAGAAATAAGCATAGGCTGAATTCTCTAGCTGTTTCATATAACATCTAATCATACCTAATGGCCAGCTGCCACAAGGACTACCAGTCCCATCCATCCTCTGCCCCACATTCTCATCTACCCATAGGTTTCAACTGCTCTGGCCATACACCCTTCAAAGAGGGGGGAAAAAACAAAACCAAAACACAAAACCCACAAGGTTTCTATCAACTCAACAGGCTCAACCAGCTCCTTGGGGCACCACACAGCTGGTTAGAGGCGATGCAGGGAGGAGGAGAAGGAAGGGGGCAAATGGGAGTGGGCAGGAGGAACGGGCAGGGTGCAGGAGACTCTGCTTTCTGAATTAGTGCAACATAAAACCATATCCTAAGGATGAGATCCTGCAGCTTCTCAAGTCAGGCTGCTGCCGTCCCGTTCTCCTCTCTTTCCTCCCTCCTGTCACCAGCACCATTTCACAGTCAGGCCCCAAATGGGCTGAAAATAAAACCTGGATGGGATGGGACAGGGATGAATTCACAGAATTGTAGAATGGTTTGGTTGGAAGGGTGAGCAGGGACACCTCCCACCAGACCAGGTTGCTCCCAGCCCAATCCAGCCTGGCCTTCAACACTTCCAGGGATGGGGCAGCCACAGCTTCTCTGGGCAACCTCTGCCACTGCCTCACCACCCTCACCGGGAAGAATTTCTTCCTAACATCTCATCTAAACCTTCCCTCTTCCAGTTTAAAGCCATTGCCCCTTGTCCTGTCACTCCACGTTGGTGGACTGGAATTGAGGGAGAGAGGGTGGAAGAGCGAAGAGGAGGTGGCAGGATTGACAGGTCCTGGCACAAGGCCCTGCAGCAAAAGGCAAGCAAACAGCACTACACTACCTCCAGTTTACAAGGATAAACTGTCAAGAAAAAAAAATACAAGTTACAAAAACCAGCATGTTCTGAAGCTATTGCAAAAATCTAGATGTGTCCCTGGAATGTTGACGTTACTTAATCTAAGTTATACTGCAGTCTGATAAATTGTTACAGAGCTACACAAAAAACACCGTACATGTAGTAACTGTTCCTCCTAAACTTTTACCCTCGTAGGCTGACAATAGGGCACATAATTCTCCATCAGTCTGTAAAAAATCAGAGTTTTCTCTAGGAGTACAGGGACTGTCTGGGGACGCCTTGGAACCTCTGTTCTCCTGCACAAAGGCAACTACAAATTCTGAAACATTTTAGACTTTCTTATAGTCAAAATCCAGGGTAACACAATGCTCACAAGTTAAGATCCATCTAAGGCTTCTTGGCAACACTTTCTTTTTTTTTTTTTTTTTGAACAGTAAGACTCTTTCAAAGTCTGGCTTAGTGCAAAAAGACCAAGAACCCTCTAACTCAAAAACGTCAGTAACGTTCCCAGCTTCCAAACATATATTTATGAATAGCTCAAGCTGAAAAAACCCACAGGAATCAAATTCTTGAGCAATTCCAAATTACTGGTCTCAAGGTTTTAAGTCTGACATCTTGAATTATCTCAAGGCTGAAACAACTTGGTCAGTCTCCTCTGCCCTCTTTACATCCCCTCAAAAACTATCCAAGCTTAGAACAGTCCGAGAGGTATGTTTAACTAATACTATATGCACATTTTATGATACGCTATTTCATGAACTGCCAAGGCTAAACAGTTTCACACCGAGTCCTTGAAAATGTTTTTACTATCCAGTTATCCTCTATTTATAAACTAAAGACACAATCCCAGAACAATTCAGAAGCAAGTTATTCTAAAATCCCCTAAATCAGTATTTGATTACAATGATTAAATGCACAGCAAGGATATATGCAAAGTTTGCAATGGATTTAACCTCAACAGTATACAGATTTATGAGACACACTTGTAGGAGAAGGCAGGTACTGAGCTGCATAAATAGCGCACATGCGCACACACACAAAAGATATTTAATTTAAAGAAAGTTGTGCAATTCCAGTAACAATTCTTGGACGCTGGTAGGACTCCATTGCAATACTGACTCCGTACTTCCACTCATCACAGTGACGAGAAGTGCTGCTTTTATGACTTGCTGGAAGAACCGCGACTTATTTCTGCATCCACTTTCATCACCGACAGCAAAATTATCTTTAGCGAGAAACTGGATTATCTTGAATTCAAAAGGGGCAACATCTATTCAAACAAAACAACAACAAAGGCAGGCAAAAAGCCCTGTTCATCAAGTACGGATTCTGTGCTTTGCTTTTAAGGATTGCTATTGTTTCTTTGCTCAATTGCAGGTTTTTGAAACATGTCCCCTTTAATGACTCATTTCATAACAATTCAAGTCAAAATATTTGTATTTTTATGCAATTATGAAAAAGCAGGCATGACTAAAAGGGATGTCAAAACACTTCCCAAACATAATCATGCACTAGTGTATGCTTTCTATACAGAGAGCATCTATACTGAAATTAAATACAACAGGAGACAGAATAAAGGTTAGAAGATAACAAGTGCATGAAAACAGATAAGACTGGATGTTTCTGATGCAATATTAACAGCTAGTCAGAAATAAAGCATCCCATTCTGGCTTTACGAGCAGTTAGCATCACTTAAGATAGAATCATTAGCTTTAAGGAAGAAAAAAAAAATTAAAAAATCAATTATCAGAATTTTAGTTGAAAAGTTTAACGATGGATTTCAGTATCACTTAGTCACTGTTCTGTAATCACTCACAACATTACCTTGCTGACTAAACCTATGTCTTTCAGATTAACACTGGCAAACCTCATAGAAATATAAGGCTCACGGAGTTTATTTCCACCTGAAGCCAGGCCATGCTAAGTTTCAAGCAGTTTCCAAAGACTGAGAAGACCCTATAAACGCACTTCATAGTCCTACTGCAAATAGCACTATCATGGTAGGGCAGAGGGGAACTCACCAGAATTCCACAGTCTGACATGAAAAGTAATTTGGCTACCACTCAAAAAATCCAAGTGTATAACTTACCCAAATATTTAGGCGAAATATCCGAAGAAAACCAGAAAACTTAAGAGAGTTATAGGAGGTTCTACCTTGAAATATTTTTTAACTTCTGAGATAAGGATATCCAGTGAAGATTTTACATGGAAAAAACATTCCACAGTTCAAAACCGAACTTCTATACTTACAATACAAGCACCCTTCTATTAACCGAATACAAACCTTAAAAATTAATCTGGAAGTTAAAAGCCCCCCCGCCCTTTAACATGGAGGAAGTGAGAAATCAGACGATCACTTTTCCATTCCCTAACGCTTTCCTTGGCCAAAAGAAGTCAGTGTTCTTCCTCCCAAAACACCTTCAGAATTACGCAACAGAAGAATGGAAGTAAGGCAGGGTGAGACCCTGAAGCCTTTGACACAATAGCAAAAGGAACTAAAGACCTGCAGTAGGGTAAAAGAGACACCCGTCTCCTTCGTGCAACTGCTAGCAGTCCTGCAAAACCAAGTGAAGTTAAATAGAAGTGGTTTTACAACCACGCTGATATTTAGATGCATTAAAAAAGTTTAAACTTCACTGTAAAAAAAAAATTGAAGCAAATAGTTCATTGTAGCCATTTTCATTATATGACATATTGTGACATGGCAGTATTTACTTTTATATATACACATATGTACACAAAGCCCCACTGGTTTTTCAACTAATTGCAAGTACTATACCGCAGCAAATACAGTTAAAATACTTTCAGATTAAAATTTAAAGCAAATTTTCTAAAGCAAATCCCAGCTTCTCACTAGATAAAAATATTTTAACTTCTGCTTTCATAAGACGCGTATCCACAAGGACTTTCCTCACTTCTCAGAGTTCTTGAGAGTAGCGAAGGTGTAGCTACACAAGCCAAGCAGAGGTACTCTAGCTGAATACAAAGGGTTCTGTGGGTTCTCTCCTCAACCCTTCCAACCTGGTGTTTCGGGGCGCTCAGGGTGGAACCCAAGGATGTTTTTATATTGAGAAGCACCTGCTATGACAGACCACACACGCACAGAAAAGACTACGTGCAGCGTAAGAAATGCCTCACAGGGGAGCAAGATTTCAGCTACCTGATACATGAAACTTCAAGGGGCAAAACACATCTTGGCCAGGAACCGTTCTGCGGTGTTCAACTGTCGGGTGTTTTATACTTTGGGTACCAGGATGTCACTCAACGCCACTCACCTCCCTACAAGCTCGGCTTCTTTTACGACAGGCTAGCCAACTCCGCCGCGTAACGCCAGAGTTAGCCCGGGAGGTGTTACTCGGGGGCTTCCCAAGCCGGGAAAGCGGAGCCACCGAGATGGCCGGCGGGCAGGCTTTTGCAACGGGAATAGCCAGAGACTTTTGGAAAAGAAACTGAACAACAACAACAAAAAAATAACAACTCTTTTTAACGCTCCAGTTGTAACCCCGGAGCGCCCTGCGGCGGGGAGGGAAGGGGGCAGAGCACCGG
>NW_009613363.1:0-53966 GCF_000690535.1 Cariama cristata
ATTCTGCCCCTCTACTCCACTCTCGTGAGTCCTCCCCCACAGTACTGCCTTCAGCTCTGGGGCCCCCAACACAAGAACGACATGGGCCTGTTGGATTGAGTCCAGAGGAGTGCCACAAAGATGATCTGAGGGCTGGAGCACCTCTCCTGTGAGGACAGGCTGAGAGAGTTGGGTTTGTTCAGCCTGGAGAAGAGAAGGCTCTGGGGAGACCTTAGAGCATCTGTCCTGTTCCACTCAGTAGATGAGGGTGAGGTTAACTTCTAAATTCTCTGTGCGGTAATCCAGAGTGATGACAATCACTCTACAGGTTCAATCAACATCTCAGATTTACTGAAAGCTTGGCCAGATTACAACAGATAGTGGCTTGGCAAAAGTTATGATTATATTACAACAGCAAACTCACAGCAATATTACACTTATGTGCCTGGAATGAAGTGCAACAAACTCTTACAATATTACCCTTATGTGCCTGGAATGAAACACAGAAACAGAGATGGAAAGAGAGAGAGACAGAAACTGAGAGATGTGAGGGAAAGCAAAGAAAAAGGAGGGGTATCACCATCCTTGGATCCAGTGACGGTCTTTCTTCCTTCTGATAGTGATCCTCAGGTGGCGGGCATGCATGGATGGCTCCTTGAAACTTCTCTTTTTATAGACCTTGGCTACGCCTCTGAGAAGGGGATTTCCCTTGGCTGGCACATGCATAATCTTTGTTTCAAAAAGTTCGAGAAATGGGTCTGGGGTACCTGGGGGGCTCCAGTGGTCATCTAGCCCCTTCCCCCTTTTTCTTTCTGCGTGACTGAGGTATGAACTTTTGTTTGCGCAGTCACAGTTCACGGGCACGTACATGCAAACAACAGATGGTATCTCAGTTCGCAGTATCTCAGTTCACAGAACAGGGGAGTTGGCTCACAAGGCAATGCCCTCCCCTGCCCAGTGTTAGACCACTTCTGGTTGCTGGACAAAAATTGGTTTGCAGCAGTGTTTGAGGCATCCTCATACATTAGTCCTTTCAGTCTCTTACAATATCCTTCCAGTACCTAAAAGGGGCCTAGAAGAAAGCTGGGGAGGGGCTTTTTAGAAGGGCATGTAGTGATAGGACAAAGGGCAATGGCTTTAAACTGGAAGAGGGAAGGTTTAGATGAGATATTAGGAAGAAATTCTTCACTGTGAGAGTGACAAGGCACTAGAACAGATTGCCCAGAGAAGTTGTGGATGTCTCATCCCTGGAAGTGTTCAAGGCCAGGTTGGATGGGGCTTTGAGCAACCTGATCTAGTGGAAGGTGTCCCTGCCCATGGCAGGGGGTTGGAACTAGATGGTCTTTAAGGTCCCTTCCAATCAAACCATTCTATGGTTCTATCATTCTATGATTCTATGGTATCTATCTTGTGTTTTGCCTGCACATGCAAAAGAATTCTCTGACTCACAGCAATTGTCACTATCCAATAAAATTTAGAAATGTACATGGAAAAGTAACAAACAGGTTGTTTTCCATCTTTGGGCACTTGTATAGTCTGTAAATACATGATGCTTATTTCTTTTGAAAATTCTGGCCTATTCTGGAAAGCGTAAATCAGGATTTTAGAGAGCATAGCATTATAATTGTTTAGCCTAACACCTGGATGGCAAGTTGGAAAAATTCAGTGCGTGTCTGTTTCAGTACAAAATTTCACACAGTGATGGTGTTTAGTAAGTATAGAAGGAAAGCCTTGTCTTTTTTTTCTGGATATTTCACAGTTGTTTCTTTTCAAGACTTGTAAGACATCATGTGCTTGATTTTTATAGAATTTAATAGAGAACACGAGAAGCAGCTTGACAATCATTTGCTGCAAGCCCGGTGCTATACCTTGTCACTGAAATAACAAGGCTGTCTTTATCTTTAAGAATTAAATTATATTTTGCAAGTATATAGTTGAAGAAAATCTTCTTAGTATGTTCTCTCTTCTGAAACTTTTTTCCTATATTTGATCTAAAAATATATTTGATGTTCGTCTAATCTTATTCATCTGAACCGTTAGTCTGCACTATATTCAAAAGTATTTTCAGACATCTTCTTTCATAAAGATATCATGTGTGTCAATAAAGCATTTGAATTTTGACTTCTAGTTTAAAAAAAAAAATCTTCATTCCCTTGTCACAACTTGTCAGCCTCATTGAAGTGGTGCCTGGGTTCTTGTAATTACTGGTTGCAACATGCTCCAAAGTGTCATTTTAGTAAAGCAATGTAACTTTTTCCTTATCAATAGAAGTCTTCTAGCAAGAGATGTTTGTGTTGCTGAAGCTAAAATGGCTGTTCTGAGAGATCACCACTTTGCTGTTTTTTCAAGTTCCTGGATTTTGATTATAGTGGTGGAGAACTTAATTTTGATTCTTAGTTTTCTTATTCAGTGTATTGACTTACATCTTGCAATATGAATAAACAGTGAGAAACATCAATAGATGCTGAAAAAAAGCAGAGATAGGTTGAATGTTTTCTTCTGGTAAGAAGAAAACATTTCTTTTCCTTGTTTTTTTTTGTACCCAAGTCACCTATTCCTTCTCTTGGTAGGTCTTATCATATACTTTAATAAGAAAAAATAAATTTGGGGTAATCAAGAGACATGAAATTCAAGGATTCTGATAGTCTAAATGTAATGTAAGTCTTGCAGCCAGATTTGAACGTTCTTTTTTAAATGAATGGTGCATTTGTAAAAAAATACAGATTTGGTCTTCCAAACCCAGTAATGAATTCATGTTGAATCTGCTGAATAGTTTCAGCTGTGAAAGCAATGAGATCAATAAACAAAATCCTCAAGGCTGGTCTCATCAAGCTGCCAAGGTAGGAAGTGGCATTTATTGTCCTAGTGATTATGAATGTGGAAGACTAGGATTCTTTCTTTACATCAGATATGGCAATTGGTTTGATCCTGAATACAGTAGCTAAGCTGAGTGAATCCGGCTCAGCATTCTGTTCTGTGAAAAATCCTTCAGAAGCCAAATTATATAATGGCAGCATATGTGGCAGATTTCCACCTGTGCTTGTTTGCTTTAGTTTTTTTATCAGAGAAGGGTTTCAGTGATTATTCCTTTTTTATTTTTTTTTTTTTTTACCCCTGAAGGGAAGAGAGTCTCTCATAATTTCATTAAAGGAAGCTTTAATAGATACATACCTTAGTTCTTTCCTTCCTCCAAACTCATGCACTACTGGGTACAGGTTTCATCTCTGGTTAAGGGAAAATCTGTGGGAATTCCTTGTTAAAATATTATTAGCCCATTATTTGAATAGTTCCCAGGAACAGTTGCTTTATGACTAAAATGAGGATCGCTGCTTGAAGAAAATGTAGTACAGTAGTGTGATCAATGGTCATCTGTAACCACAAACTGCAAAAAAATATTCACGGTTGCGAGCTAAAACAAATTGATTTATCTTTTTAGAACACGACCTAATTAAACCCAAAGTGTGTGGGATAGTCAAGGTTTATAGCAAAATATTCAAAACATCTGAGGTGATAAAAAGGAAAGCATGAAGCCACCAAAGCCATCAGATTATGTCAGATAGCTAGAAGAGCAGGGAGAGTTTGCAAGGATGCTAGTGACCTGTACGTTGAAGAACCTCAGAAGTGCAAGAATGTAAACTGCTTGACTTTCAGAAGCCAAGGTAATAACAAACCCTGTGAAACTTGGGGAAGAAAATCCAAACAGAGAAATGCCAGGCTGAAATTGTGGTACTGGATTAGCATCTGAGAGTACAATTTGAAGCTAAGCATGCAGGGAGTGTGAAATGGCAGTTGTCTGAGCTGAATGAAATGCAAACACTAGTCATAACACAAAGAACATTTGATTTTACATTTTATTCAGTCTTTAAAATCATAATTGTTAGTAGAGGGAATGTGAACACCCATTTCCCTGGAATTAGGAAAAACATATGTGACTATTTGGCAGTAATACGAAATTAGTTTGTTTTTAGTTCCCTATACAGACTTTGAACAAGAGCACTGAAAATGAATGAGCAGAATTATCAATCACAACTTTCTTTCCTCCCCCACAGTACTTTTGGCCCCAAAAGAAATAAGCTGGGCTGCCATCACCCCAACACCTACCAGCATATTGCAGAAAACCACTTTCACTAATAAAACCTTCAAAAGTCTATTCAGAGTGTCTTTAACATCACAGCAGCACAAAGAAGTGTTAACATGGATGACAATTTGATCTCACATGATTTTAATTAAAAAATTAAAATAAATTTCAAATACAGAAACAATTTTGGTTTTGACCTCTTCCTCTCTGTGTCTATGTAATTTTCACTTAATTCTATGTTTTCGATATCCTCTGTTTTTCCTTCCTCTATTCTTTTTATGTTTTCTTCTTGGGATTTCTTAATCAATATGAATCTGATAACTTCTATGCTTCAGTTAACCTTTTGAACCTACAATGCTTGTATGGATTTGAAATCAAATCAGATGAATTTATCTACCTGTACGTACTAATAGCACAGATAAAAGTGTTTTTAAAAGTATCTGTTTATCAGCTGCTGACTGCAATAGTTCTGCACCTTCAGGGAGAATTTGGCAGAATTTACTCTGAGCTTAACCTTATATAAACTTGCATAAAAAGTGGAAGACAAATTACTTAAGGATAATCTCACAATATGAGCAGAAGGCCAAATCAACAGCAAATATAAATTGGCATACTTCCAATTACTTTGGTGAAGTGATACCAATTTATTCTAAGGATCTGACCCAGAGCTGTAACATGGTTACATACCTGTCACCACGGTGTCATGCTGTGGAAGTCATGAACTATCTCTCCTTTCTTATAAGAGCAGTTCCACTGAAATAATTAATAGCCTCATGAAGAGGGCAATCTATTTGTTACTTCTATGACGAATTCACAGAAAATTTTTGTCATACACAAGGGGTTTATTTATTGTGTAAAATATAAATGTATGCTGTCTGTACATTTGTATTAGCAAATTATCAGGTAATGTTTATTTAAATTACTTAGAATCATGCAGATGCCACTTTGCCAAAGCATTTAAACAGCTTGCCTACATTTATTAGGAGTTACAGAGTCACTTTAATGTAAAAGAGTGTACACCAAAGAAGTGAACGGGTCAGCACTGATATAATTTTACATTGGAAGTCAAATCCATAAGCAAGCCCTTGTATCATATAACTGGAGAAAGTAAAACACAAAAAAACACTGCACCAAAAGAAACAAAATAAATAATTGGCATCTAAAAATTTAGCTGAATAATCTCCTTATGATCCCCACAGGTATATTGGCATCAATGTAAAAACCACTAGAAATCTTTGAATGAAGCTCACTGTGTAACACAAAATTGTCATGGGGCGAAGCCTACCTGAAAACACAGCCCAAACAAATAAGATATTGACTACATCTGCCCAGCTCTAACTAGGTTAATAACAACCTAAAAAACACAGAAGTAATAGATTAATTTTGTTATACTACTGCTGTTCATATCCAACTTTTTATAACAGAAGTAATAAATAAAGGAATAGCCCTGCTTATTAGATCAGAGAGGGTGGAGAACACGTAAGTGGTCCTCCAACAGTATGTAAAAGATTGAGCCCAAAATGGAGCCAAGACCCATTCGGGCCAGGCCACGAGATGGGACCTGATGTCTGGCACAGTGGACTGTCTGGAGCAAGGGTCCCAGTCCCAGTCCCTTGGCTTACAGTACCTGTCTGAGTTGGTGTGGACTGGCAGGGACCTTGTTCCCTACGAAAGTGTGGGGTGTGTGTTTGTTACAGATTAGAAATAATAGAACAGCAGTTGCAATCACCCACTGACCCCATCCTGCTTAGTGAGTGGGTTGAAGATAATATGTCCCTGAGTGGTGTGGTTCTGCTCTTGCAGCCGCCCCACCTCAATTCCCCTGCAACAAGAACAAATGTAAAATATTGATGCTGTCACTGTATTAATTAGCTGTACCTGTACTATTCCCACATGAGTTTTCAAAGAACAAAAAAACCTTACTTTTCATTTTCTAGTATGGAAGAATGCATAACAAGCAATTTGTGCTAAAGATATTGTTAGTAAAGTAAAGAGCCACAACAGTCACTTCTTCTTACTGTCACCAACTTTTGGGAGTCCTGCTTTTCAGGATGCCCAGTAGATGCAAGATGAGTTCTGCTGTCTCCAGCTGCCTTTCTTATTTTTCTGATTTCTTCATATTGTTGAATGATTTATTTCCAGTTCAGGCAACAAATTCTCTTTCTTCCAGGGTTGTTGTCATAAATTTCTTGCTGTGCATTCACTTGTTTAGTTGGTGACATGTAGCAATATTTATTCTACATTCTGAAAGTTCTATTTGTCCCCTAACTTCTTCATACTCCCTTTCAAATTTGAAGTGTATTGAACTTTTGCTTACTGAACATCACACGCCAGAGAGGGTACATGACAATTTTGTAAGGTTGAGCATGGAGGCTGGCACTATGAGGTTATGTGGGCTGGTGGTCAAACATAATTTCCTTGTGAATGCATTGCCTATCTATAAGCATCATACAATAATTTTTTTCCTATTCTTTATACGAAGTGTATCTGACATCAACCTCCTTTCAGTATCTATGAATCAAAGAAGTATTGTTTTCCAAAAAATATAAAACTGAATCCTTAGAGATATTTAAAATTAGAGGTATTCAAAATCACCTGCAGATGAGAACATATTATTAAACCGGCTAATGTTCAGCATAAATATTTACAGGGGAAAAAAAAAGAGTAAAGGCTCTGTTTATGCCTTTTGAGTGATAAAAGAAACCCAGAGATTTAAGGAATAACTATTGACTTCATGTACTGGACTCTTGGTTTTCGTTTTCCAACTCTTCAAGGCACTTCATGAGTAGTGATATAACGTAGCTCTGAAGAATGAAAAAGCTCCATTTAAATCTTAGAAAGAGTGATAAGCAAGCAGTGTGTATCAATCAGAAACGGAGCAAATTGAGGAAGAATGTACAAGAAAATAGCAAAAATGGAGATTTCTTGCTGTACAATGGCAGCTATGCAGATATATTCTGATATACATGGTACGAAGTCTTCAGGATGAGTATAGAGACAGGATGTGTGACAAGATCTTCCAGACAGAAAGAAAGGGAAAACCCTGTTCATATCACAATTAGCTGCTTTTAGACAGCACCCAAATAGATACAAGCAATATGGCCAAAAAAAAAAAAAGCAAAAAGAAAAGAAACCAAATGTTATCTTCTCAATTGTAGCTTTCAGTAAATGTTACCAAAAATGAAAAGTCAGCTTTAGGATCAGAACTTTTTTGTCAGTTTTAATTATATTACAAGCCCCCTGGAGATTCCATACCTTGCCAAGACCTGAATTTTTAGGCCTAGATCCTGCAAGTGTATGGATGTTCACCTTCACATGACTATTACTGTGATATTCAATGAATGTCATGGATGATTCTTTATGCAAATTATGCAGTGAACTAATTTGCACAGTTGCAAATCATTTTATATAACTTCCTTTTATGGTCTGCCTCAAGCGGAGTCAAGGGTATCACCAAGAATATTAAAACCTGCATATGAGGTTCCTATGTGAGGGTAGTTTTTTTGCAGGGGAGGTAAACAGCTTGAGGTTGCTGGTGAATCTCTGAGCTTGCTTGATGCTAGGATGATGAGAACACTGAATATCTGAGTATGTACTGAAAATCTTCGGTATTTCCTGAATCTCCTGTTCTGACAAAGGGGGATCTCTGCTTATGGAATAGGTGGTGGTGGGAGAGATCCAGAGGCTTTTGGATCAGTGACAGCTGAAAGACGGATGGAGTCTATGTGAGAGCAGTTGAGTTTTTAGATGTGCCTGTGAGAGAGGGAGAAAAAGTGCAGAGGTACTTTCCAGGTGGTTGCAGAGTTCGCTGGGGAGCTTATCTCCCACTGGAAGTCTGGAAGGTACCTGGGCTCTTTTTTGTATTAGTATAAGTCAGGCAAGGGAGAGGACAGTGAAAGACAATTTTGGGCCAGCAGTGAGCACACTCAATGTCCGTAGTCCCTTGTTCATTTCTGCTACAGTGGCTGCTGGTCTCATAGTATTCTCTGCCTTCCTGTTGAGGCTCTATTGAAAACATATTCAGAAAAACCTGCTGGGATTTCTTGACCAGTAGGCAGAAAGTGACTTTGAAAAGACAGAACTGAAAAAAAATTCCGTCTTCTCCCTCTATTTGGCCTGGATGCATAATGGAATGCATGGATACAGAAGGAAGATATCAAATACAGTTTGATAGTTGGCCTTATGAAGTATTAATATGTTTAGCTAAGCACACATATGATTCTGTTTCTGGAGTGATGCTTAGGTTCTGCTCAAGCTCGAACTATCTTTATATTGACTAATGCTGTAGGGCTTTCAGCCCAATTTTACTTGTAGACACTAATATAGTACAAATAATAAATATTACTGCTAATATTCCATTCTACAGCACAAGAGTCATATAATTATATACATAAATTCCCATTCAAGTGTGTAGATGTGAAAAGTATGTTCGACAAGAGGTCCAACCATTGAATATTTAAGAATATGAGAGAAATGTCAAGCTACTACAATTTTAAATGCTCCAATATTATAAAATAATTTAAATTCAGAACAATTTCATTTGGTACCCTTCGGATCTGGAGCAGGACGTATCTTGCAATTCTTAAGTGAAACCATTTGCAATTAGAATAGGCTGAGAAAAAGATGGCTTGCTATGTTTAGGTATCAGAAAGAAATGGATTTGATTGTAACAGGTTTACATAGTTTTGACAACAAATCCGCTGAGATGTATTTGGTGTAACACAGTCTGTGTTGGCAACAGTCACACAAGAGCAGTGGGCCAGGAGGTGGCACGACATGGGACTGCACAGGGGCGTGGGAAGAAGGCAGGCATGAAAGGCACAGGGTAAAGCTAGAATGATTGAGAACAGTTTCCAATTTTTCATGTTTAGCTTCCCACATCAAGCTTGCCTACTGATAGGTGATACTAGATTTGTAATACAAAGTATGTGGTAGAAATAGACAAGGAGAGAAGCAGAGATGTGGTGGCTTTGGTATTGAAGGGAGTGCAGGAGTGAAAGTCTGGAGAGAAAGTACTTCTCATACCCTCTGCATAACTGTGAAAAGAATAGAAGAAACCTTCTTTGGTGTTAAGACCATGAAGTCAAATAACATGGGATTAACTATAGTTCTGCTTGGACCGAAAATAATTTCCTTTGAAAAAAAAAAAAAAGCTCAACAAAACCCAGGTAAAATTCTTCTATTTAAAATTTCAGAAAGAGATTATTTCCTTGCATACCTTAAACCTATTTATCATAGAGAACTGCATCCTTGATTGTGGGAGTTCATATGCCATTATAGTGTAAGGTTATAAAAAATCAGTGTGAACTTGCTCACACTTTTATTGCATTTCTTCTATCAGCTGGAAGTCAGTGAAAGGTAATGAAGTTGGTATGGTGGAGGTTTGCAAACAGAATCAGAGGTTATATGATTCCATGTGTTTTAAGTGCTACTCATGCCTGAAAGAGAAAAAAAGCCCCTGCCTTTTGAAGCTGGATGTTGTTAGGTTTCACTGATTCTTTACTATGCTTCTCAAAGCTGCAGCTAAGTGAAAATGAGGAATACAACATGTTTTGTGATTATGTGGATGCCAATTATTTTTTCCGTTTTTATTTTGGGGAGTGGGCTTGGGAGAGAGGTTGCTTTTTTTTTTTTTCCTTCTGTTGTTATTAAGAAATTTTCTTCTGGATATATAAGATTGCCAGATTTATTACTGTCTCCTTCTTATTCATATTACTGGAAACATTTTTTCTGAACAAAGTGTACTTTTAATAGTATTTAAGTTGTGTATACCGTTTAAAGAAACTCAGAATTTCTGTATCATTTATCTCCAAGATGATTAGGAACTCATTTTCTTCACTAAGATCTTCAACTGGTTGTGGTAAATGACAAGCTGATTATTGGTACTTTGCTACTTATAAATTTCCGTTTGAATAATAAATATATTGACAACAATAATGACAATAAACTGTTCAGAGTAAGAAATGTATGGAAGCAAGCTGTGAGGAAGAAACAATGGGCTATTTCTGCAGACATATTTTTACTCATCAGCCAATAAAATTATGTAAACTGAGGTTAGGTAGTGGTGTACAAAGGGCCAAAATAAAGCTGATATGTTACTTTAGGTCCTACTGAAAATTAAAGGATCCAAGCCATGAAACAAAGAACCTGCCTTTGTCTCAGCACAGGAGGGAACAATTAAAATCTCTTTTTCAGGATGCTGGATCAGCAGCCAGTGCATGAGGAAAGACCACGGAGAGCCCGCGGCTGGAGAATCAGCAGGCTGCCTTGGGGCCAGCATTTCACTTTCCCTAAGCTGTTCCTGTCAGTGCTGAGCTGGGCCTTAGGAGCAAAGAGAGAGAGAGAAAAGGAGTTGCTTTGGGATACTGGGCTAAGGGAAAAAAGAAAGTGATCTTTAGATCGAGGAAATGCCTCCTGGTTTTTGTGCCTTCAGTGTTTAAGGGAACAAAACACTTTTCACTCTGTTTTATTAAGAGTTCATCAAGACATACTTCACTAACAGAATCAATTTTCCCAGCTAAGGAAGACAATCCATTAAATAAAAAATACCCAGTTTCTTGGGACAGGAAGCGATGAAACTGATGTTAGCAGTGAGATCCATTTTTCCAACCAAGCAGATTGTGTGTTCATATTGCTGTCGAATCAATATGCAATAAATAATGGAGATGCTCATAGATATAAAAATAGCCAAAAGGAATTGATATAAGACCAAAAGGAATTAAAACAAGACTTAAAAATGAGCCAGGAAACTCCACAAAATTAATTAAAGCAACATCTGGAAACTTCCCAAAAAGAATTGATGATGAACTATTGTTAGAAATGATATCTTTGTCTGAGTAGCAACTACAAAATTCTGTCTAGTCCGATAAAATGGAAGGGAGCCATGAACTGACTGCCCTAGATCAACAAGTTTTCCAAGAGTAGAGGAGATCAGGAAAACTTTGTGTAACTTGGAATTTGCTACAGAAATGGGCACACAGGGGTTTGGGCAGTTAAACAATAACCTTGAGAAGAAAATTAAAGGGACTACCGAAGACAACTGTCTGGGTGAGGAATTGGACCAGATGAGATGGTGACTGGGGCCGGACATTTGCTGAAGTTTTCTGTCTTGTTTTTACTCAAAAATACCTGGCGTGGAAGGTCAGATTGGCTCAGCTCAGATAGTACAACCCTCCACCCTTGTATCTTTGAGAGAAAACTCCCTGGGAAGCTTATTTGGCACGGTTCAACATCCTAGTCCAAATGAATGGTTGGGGAGATGAACAGATGATCAACATATGGTCGGAGGCATGGAGAAGTTATGAGAGGCACTGTTTGCTCTGAACCTGTAGGCACATTTCCATATTAGTGACTGGCTGTCTTGTCTAGCCCCCTCCCCCCTCAATTCCTTCTCAATGCGGTTCTTAAGTACATTTAAATAATTTTGGCTAGCAGGAGAATTAACTAAAAACCTAAAAATACCAGCCATTTGAATAGTTTGTATATATATATATATGTGAATTGCAATAGTGAATTGCAGCCAAGCAGCTGTACTCCGGTCAAAATTTATGGGCCTGATCCAAAGCCTGGTGAAACACCTCTTCTGCCTGCTGTGATGCCCACTTTTCCTCCTCTTTACCATTTATGAGAGCAGAACAGGTGCAGAGTCTCACTCCATATAGCTGAACATGGTTAACATTTCTTCAAGCTACAACTGTCTCGCTGCACAGGTGCTGTGCAAATGCTTAATGCCGAGAGCTAACGTAAAGGCTTTGCTCTTTCTTCAGCAGTATGCTGTAGATTAAAGGGTCAATTCCAAAGAGATTAAGAAATTTCTTCCATGAAAAATTATGTTTCTTTAACCAGTGCTCAGAATGCTTCCAACATCTTTAGCTGACCCCAGGATGATGAATGAGGTCATCTTGCTTAAGTCTGTGTTACTTTACATTATGTTACTGCAGCTCTATAAACACACTTAAAGGAAAATCTTGTTTTCATAATGGAAAAGAATGAAAAGCCTTTCTGATGTGGCTTGCACCATTTCAGGTCACCCTTTTCTCTCTGCCATTTATTGAACTGCATTAGCATCACCTTCAGAGGAAGCAGGTCACCCTTCCTTTTATGTGAAGATACAAAGTGGTGAAGTAAAAAGGATGGGTGAAGCAAAAGTAAAAATTGCAATTAGTTTAAGTGCTGCTCTTAGAGCATTCCAGTCAAAATTGAGAACTGAAAGGAAGAAATAAGGGAGAGGAGGAGGGAACAGTTCTAATTTAAATGATAAATTTTTATTTAAATTTTGGTGTCTAAGAAAAAGACAAATAAATTGGGATATGATTAGTGTCAAACTGTCTCATCCAATATACTTTTCTTATCTAGCAATGGCCATAGGTAAGTAGTCTACATGACTGAAATACATACTGAAATTGGTTCTTCCAGAAATATTTAATGTCTCTCCCTAAATGACAACTATTAATTAATGAAACTGTGATTGTTTTCATCAGGGATTTTTTCTGTAATAAAAAATGGCAGGATTATGCCCTATATGCTACTTTTGCTATGAAGTGGCAATAGTATTAAGGAAGATAACTAATGAGATCCTTGCATCCTTCCTTTATAAATATGCTTGTTTTCAGCTGTCCCCCTTCCTCAGAAATACCATTGTTTTTAAAGTCTTCATTTGTGAAAAAAAAAAATCCCTTTCAGCTGCATGGATCATAATCTTCCAAGTGTCTGATGGCTGTGTGAATGAACCTCAAGACGTAACTTGACCGTATTAAGAGGGAATATGTTTGGGAAAGCCATTATGAATGCTTTCTTTTCTTGGCAAAAGATTATTCTTCTTCTTTTTCCTGCTTATATTTTTGTTTCCTGATTGTTCATTGCAGTATCTCTACTCTTCTTAAACCTATAACAACATTTGCCTATTTGTCTATTCATACCTGGAATAATTTGTGAATATTTTTTTTTTAATTCAAAGAAAACATGTGTAACAATGATTGATTCATGTGACAAAAGCAGTATACAAAGGAAGACCACAGGCTGTGGATCTAGGCAAGACAGCACAGTTCAATCTACAAGAAGCAGATAAATACGTATCTTTACACAAAACTGTATTATCATAACAGATTGATATCATTAGGATGTCTCTAGAACTTCCTTTTTTTTTTTTTTTCTCTTCTCTCCTTGTGATTGTTTTTATGACAGGTAGCATTTCAGCATTTCTGTGAGACATCTATATTCCTTAAGATTTGATCAAATCATTAGCATCACAAAGTCCCCCCAAAAGCTAGACTTAAAAAATGAGGTTAGCCCCTTTTAGGAGCAAAGGAAATGTATATAGAGATATTTTAGGCTTGTTTAGGATGCACAGAAGGCTGCTCTACTTCTGAATTGACTGCCAAGAAGTACAGTCTGGGAGTTGATTGGTAATCATGTTTCCACAGGAGGTTGATAATCAACTATGTGCATATACTATTGAAAAGTATGAAAGAAAAAAATGAAAGGGGCATTCAAAGAGGAAGAGAACACAGTGTACAGTCAGGAGAAGAGAAAATACTTATTTTTACTTAAACTCTTGTATCGGTTCATTTGAGTATTCAGCTGCAGGATTGTGGCATGCATACAGTAGCAAGAGGGGGTCTATACAGACAACCTGCTTGTCCCTGCTAATGAAGTGCAGAAATGAAACATGTCAAATATATTAAGACATGAACTGGATTTCTAATATACGTAGGTTTTTGGCAGATATTTAATAGTATGAAAAATGTAAACGTGCACTCGTCTTTTCTTTGTACTAACCTCACTTCATCTGGAAGAAGAAACATTTTCCCCCTAAACTGGATCACACCTCTTACGATCATGTAATGTTGCCATCATGTCATGGGGTAGAATGGAGAAGAAGATAAATGGGACATACCTTATTCTTTGCCACTATGCATCATTGCAACTTGTTTCCAACTTTGGAAGAGCTGGGCCACTGCATAGCAGCCAGGAGTACATAACTTGTTGGTATCAGATTGAGAGTGCAGTAAGCAGGGCTCAAAAGTCAGGGTCTGACAGGAGGAAGGCATGCTCATTTCCCTGATAAATCCATTTCTTGTCCAGAATACTTTTGATGGCTAACCAGTATCTGTTTTTTCCCATTGCATGATAACAAAGAAAGTTGCCTACTGGGGGTGCATGGTAGTCCTTTGATTCAGCAGGGATTAATCAGAACCACAGATCGTGTAAGTTAGCTTGCTGCATCGCTCAAACCTTGTACCGTCAAACTCAGCAGCAAGGGTCCTATTCAAAATTCTATATAGTTCCCCTTACTGCATATCCACTCAGAGTTTTTCCTATACATGGTGCACACAGGTAGGTAATACGTTTATATCTGATATTGCAAAGGAACCGGAGATTATGCACTGTATTGCTGACATGTAAAATGGTTACAACTGTGGAGTTATATAGAAAAAAAAAAAAAAAGAGATAACTGGAAAAGCTTTTTTTCCGTTCAATATTAGACACCCAAGATTTGAGAGCACCAGTTCTAAATACATTGCAAATGCTGGTTATCCTTGTTTAAGAACTAGATTCTTTATTTATGAACATTACTAAGCAAGCTACCCCTGAAAAGAAACTTCAAAACTGATTTCTTATCCTCTAAATTTTCTCTATGATGTACAGAGATACCTAATGAGAACATGATGACAACTTTGTCTCACAGACAGACAAAGCAAAACTCATTAAGCAATTTTTCTCCTGCCAAACATGAATCATGACAGCTTCTTAGAGCTCACAAATCTCAAAAATTAAAACTGAAGAATAAAGGAGATTAAAAAATCACTGTTTTTAAATAGAAATATGGCAGAATTTGGTAACAATGGAATAATATAAGTAGGCAAAAGGAAGAATTCGTTATTTTGTTTCTACTAGAAATAAGAAAAGCTTTCAGTGAATCTTGTAAACACATTTTTTTCAGGCTCTTGCTGGTTCT
Source organism: Cariama cristata (assembly GCF_000690535.1). NCBI lineage: Eukaryota > Metazoa > Chordata > Aves > Cariamiformes > Cariamidae > Cariama > Cariama cristata. The sequence goes on from NW_009613363.1 coordinate 15,015, forward strand.
TGAATGTTAGTGTCTTTATTTTGAAATATTTCTTCCTGATTTCTTTAGGCACTCATATACAGCAATCAGCGAGGCTTGTTTTTACACAGCTTCAGATCTTTCAGGTGTTATGAGTGCTTGAGAGTAGTTTGCTCTTGAAGGTAATATATTAGGCATATTTGTGTAGGAATCTCTAAGCTGGGATCTGTTTCTAGTTGTGCTGTGCAACAATGGATTACTTAACTCTTTTGAAAATAAAGAAAAAGTGCCTACATTTCTTCATAACCTTCTTCTAATCTTTGATTTAGGACAATGATAGAAAAACAAAGTTCAGTCATATTAAAAACTCATATAAATATTTTTCCTGCAGAGATTAGGAAATAAAGTATATACTCATTTAGGAGATACTGCGTGAGGTATGAAGTTTTCAGTGTAAAATTTTGTCATATGAGACCTTTTTTGTGTCCCCTCTAACATCTCAGATTGTTTGTTTTTTTTTTTTTTCCCTGGAACAGAAAGATTCACACTCACTCTACCTTCCGCTAGTTTGTATTATGCTTGTGAGAGATTCAGCTAATTATTGTTCGCGCCAGTTGCTATCCTAGAATGAATGAACTTTCAGAGTGCAGATGGATGGGCAGTACAAGTGGCTAGATGAGGAGTCTGTTTTCCTGTACTTAAACTAGAAAGATGTTTTTGGGTTGTTGAAAGCCTACAGGTAAGTTTTTTCCTAACCTAGGTCTGGGGACAGACATCTACAGATAGTGTATTATGTTAGAACTTCAGCAGTTTATCTATAGGCCTAAGAAGACAACATGATTTTAAGACAGACTTCTGAGAAGCAAACTGCTAGAAATGGCAAAACAAATAAACGTTTCCAAGGATTGGGGACCCCAAAGCATAAATGACATAGTTTTGTTATGTACATGAAGATTTTTAAAGAAAAAAGGTGGGCTACCAATGTGGGATTTCAGCATTTTTTGTATCTATATGAATGTTAGTAATATATGTTGAATGAACCCCTGCATTCTGAATCAAAATAGGATATTTTGCTTTTCCTCCCTCTGTGGGACGTAATTGTTATTCAGACTGTGTCGGTAACCAAATGTGACCGTAGACCTCTCTGAATGATTTCTCCTAACCTTTATTTCTACCAAGAGATTATCAAGTAGACTCTTTGACCATCGTACTTTCTAGACAAAGCCTTATACTATGAAGGTTAATATAGCCTTCAACGTTTGCAGCAATACAAAAGAAGTCCTGAAGAAGTCCAATGGTGAGTATAATTGAACAAACAGAAACTGCCTTTCTCAATCTCGATCTTCAGGTTCAGAGTTGATGGATTCTGTTCCCATTCCAGCTGACATCCTCCTGATGAAGACCCTTTCATTTGAAACGGACGCTTGCCTCTCTTTATCTACCTTGTCAAGATTGTTTTCACTTCCACTTTCATTGCTATCTGTGTCTAATGTGACCAGGGACTTAGAGGATTTGTCGTCTATATCACCCTAGCAGATTCTTGTGTTTGCCTCTCTTTGTCTATTGCTTCTTTTAATTACTGCTACTCCTGAAACAGGCTATTTATCCTCTATAAAACAGTTAAACTCATTTTTCTCACTGAATTGTTTACAAAACTGCTAGAGGAAAATTGAGACAGGGTTACCTTTTTTCCAAAAAGTCAATTAAAAAGTGTTCAGGGAAAGGGAAGACATCTGGGTCCCATTTGAGTTTGATAATAAGGTTCATAAGGTAGTAAATACCTGCAAGCTCTCATTACAGATGTAAACATATGTATGCCACAGAAGTCTGAAATGACTCCAGCACACAACCAATGCTATTGTATGTTTAAACACTGATTATATTAATTGATTTATACCAGTACAATCACCTTAATTACCATTTTTCATTCCACTTAAGTCAATTGTGTTGTTATTTTGTTTCCTAGAAAAACTTTCAAAATTTATCTTTACTATATAATGCTCCATCAAACTTCACCTTATTTTGGCACTGCCAAATTTCATCTTGTTTTGTGACTCAGAGATAAGTTTCTAAGAGATACCCCTCGGATAGCTTTGACAGTTATAGTAATCTAAACACACTTAAACCAGATTTTGCTTTATGGACATTTATGAGTGGTTATTAATGGACAGTTCTTTTTAAAGATTGTCCTAAGACTACATGTAGGAAGGAAAGAAAAAAAAGGGAACATGGAAGAAATAATTTATTCATTTTCCCAGTAAAATTACTTCTTATAAATGTAAATTTGAGTTAGGATTACAATGGATAAACGAGCTTATGGTAATGTATGTAGTGAGAACATTTATCTTGAGGTTCTGCAATGTGTGCATGACTGTCACAGTTGTGGCAGGTGCATCCCCATTCCCCACCCCCTGCCAACAACACCAGAAACTTTTCAATTGATGGACCACTCAGTTGGGGGACAGGAAAGGCGGGTCTCCTCAATCGACAGGCAGAGCCCTTAGCCAATCAAACACCCTGGTTGAGAGAAGTTTCTAGACCACTGACTATATATGACCACAGATCAGATTCGACCTAGGGTATAAACAGAGCCCTGCCAGAGGGCCATGTTGAGTCGTTCCTTCATGGAGCAGTGGGTCTGCAGCTGGGGAGTCTCCCCTTAGGTTGGGATGCCACCTAAGGAAACTTTTTGAGATTGAGAGCCCTCACCTTGTAGGTGAGTGGTTGCACATTTTGGATTATCATTCCAAAGTTTGGGCAGCCCCTGAGCTCTGTAGTAATTGAATTCCATGTGGTATCCTGAAACTGTAGTTTGAAGTTTGTCGGAGTGTAAAGTTATTTTGGTTAAGAGCACATTTTCTTTTTATCCTGAGTTTCAGCTTTAGTTAGATGAATAAATTCTCCTTTTGATTTTGCCATCTGCCTGCTTTGATTATATATATATATAATCCTTTAGACGTAAACCATTGACCAAATCCGGGACTAAAAGTGGATCCAGCTGCACCTAGACTCCTCTCTGAGAAGGAGTTTAGAAAGCAAGGGAGTCCTCTCTGAACCTTGTGACTCATTGGGAGGGTATCCTCGACAGTTTTGTTAGAATTTGCCTTCTGTGCAGCAAATACTGGTGTGCGTCCACAACAGTATAGTACAGGCTCCATTTCAAGATATAACCTGTTTAAGTTAGGCTGCAGAAGATCTGGTAAAAGTACTGAAATTAGTCTGTGTTCTCAGCAGCCTTTTCTTATATATAGAATTTGTGTACAATCCCTGGTTTTAGGGCATACATTTCCAGAATGTACATTTCCAAAGAGGGCTCATCAAAACTGACACCTGAGGCTAATCAAACTGAAGCATCTTGGGTCTTCTAAGAGATTTACTAGCATTTGTGGGTTCCTTTGCTTTCAAGGGTACTATGAACACATCCAAATACTTCTTAATAAGGTTACTCTTATAAAAAAACTCAACAGTGTAGTTCTGTCATTAACATCTGGTTTCTTTTAGCTTATTTTTAAACTATTGTTAAATTATATGTAAAAATGATTCTTATTTCTATTTTATTTATGTGTGTTTTGATCTTAAAATATAGGCTACTGTTTTTTGTAAACTGATATTTTCTCAACTGAGACCACACTTCTGTTCTTCTAGGCAGATGCTCATAACGTTTACAGTTTTACTACTTTGCTTTTTCATGAAGTACTTTGCTTTTTCATGAAGTATTTTAATTAGTGATGCTCTCTTCCTTTCTAGAAGTTTTAACAACATCTAGCCAGGTCTCTCATTGTTTTGTTTCAACATGTTCAAGTACAGTCTGAAGGGATTTAAACTTTCTCTGACCATTACTTCTTCAGCTTGAAGTGAAGGCAATTATTTTGCCCTGAGGACTATTTTAGGGGTTTCTTACAACCATTACCAGGGAGATCTCTTGATTCTTATTATTTTGCAGGAATTCTTTTCATTCCTATTTCCATGACATATTTGAAAGATGAATTTTCTAAAAGAAATACGCTGAGCTGCCATATGCTTTTTGTAAGAGTTGTCTGATGGGGAAGTGATATGACAGACATACATTCTTCAGTATATTATATTGTAGGTAAGCTCAACAGAAAAGAAGTCTATTTTGGACTTCATCAAAAAGCAAAATACGTGTTTTCTAGTCTGACAATGCTGTCTTTCTAACCATTTGTCAGACCTCTTATTAGAAGGTGACTCTGTTCTGAGCTTTTTCACATTCAGTCTTAAGCTCAATTAAAAACTGCCACCCATATGCTTTGGAACAGATCAGGCAGGACATTGCAAAAGGTATCTTAAGTGTTTTGGAGGTGCACATGCTGGAATTGGGGAGGAAGTGGGCAGTGCTCAGATTCCTCAGCTGCAGGAGAGTTGGGGACTTTCTATACAGGGGAAACATGCTTCTGCTATCTATATCCAACCACATATGCAATGTTTCCTATTCTGAATCTTTTTGGAATATGGCATGCGACTGTACCATATACAATAAATGGCCCCTGAATGCCAAATACAAATGTGGATTTAGAAACTCAGGAGTGTAAACAGTACAAATTATCTGAGAATTCAAGAACTACGTATTCACATACAGGAGAGTAATTTCTTTTACTGGAGATAGAAATCTAGGTTAGTTTCAATGTCTAGGGCATATAATAGAAAAGTAGATAGCAACAGATTTTTACCTACTGCTGTTACACGTATTTATCAATTTGAACAGTTATAGTAAGGATTTTTAACAAGAAGGAGGAAGAGGGAAGAAAGGGGGAAATTATATTTCCCTTTCTTAATATAAATAAAAGGAAAATCCTAGCAGAATTTATAAATATTTGTCAAATTATACTTCAGTAAGTGAAATCTAAGCATCTTTTTATGGGCTGCCCACTAATCTGTATGAGAAAACTGGGTTGAAAATGAAAAAAAAAAAACCCAAACATTCAGAATTCAACATACGTTCCAGTATATATTCAGCATTTTCTCTTCTTTAGACTCTGGCAATTTCTTCAAGGAAAGAGAAAATGTGTAATTTAAAGCAGTAGTTAAGAATAACAGGAGAGTTAGAGGAGAAGCAAATTAAATCAAAGAGATGAAAGAGATCCTATTCCCCTTACACTCAGTTACTGTATGTCACTAAGGAGCCAATGCCTCCTACTACAAGATTTTGTGTTCAGGCACTTAAGGCTTTGCCAAACTAACCAGTCAGACTGAAATTTCTCATGCTGAGTGCCTGTTGCAAAGTGAATTTATTTGGATTTTGCCAGCCAAAGTGGTTTAGCTCTTTCCAAGAATGATACCAGTAAAAAAAATCTGTTGACTGGTCCACACTAAAAGAATTTTAATGACCTTTTTTTTGATGATCTTTAAGTAAATGCATACTTTGAACTTGAAAATTGGCAAACTATTAGAGTATGTGTCTTTTCTGTCACTGTGAAATCTGTCTGAATTTGTCTATAAGATTAAAGAGAAAAGCATAGTTCGCAGATATTTGGTAGAGGGATGTTTCACAATTCTCTGTGGATTTTTTTTCATGATAAGCTTGCCTCAACCTCGTTCTGGAAAGGGCACCAAGCTCATTGCTGAGCACCATTGGGTACTCCCTGGCTGGGTGAGGAACCTGTGTAGCAATAGTGACATGAGACTCCCAGGAGCATTAGAGACAAAGATGCTGAGGTAACTGGAAACAGGTATGGGTGAGAGAGAACAACTGGAGGAACAGAGATAGAAGAAACAAAACAATTAAGTGCAAGGGAAGAGATGTACTGAGGCTACAGAAACTGAAAGGAAGAACCTGTGAACATGGAGACCAGGGAAAATGTTGGAACAGGGACAGGCAATTCTAGAGAAAGGAGCTGAGGAACTGCTGGTACTGTACATGGGATGAATGTCTTGGCCAGTGGCCTAGGACTGCGTAAGTAGGAAGAGATGGCATAGTACAAAGAAGCAGAAGTCATCAAAGGCAGTTGGAAAAAGACAGAGTTAGTGATATTGTAATTGGGAAGAATAGAGAGAAAGGTCTATTTTTATTAGAGCCTGCTTTCGTTACAAGACCAGATGAAAACTGTTTCTGAATCTCACTTTTGTTTTTCAGTCAGAACTATTATGAAAATCAGTGGCAAAATACCCTGTTTCTTTCTACATGGGATGCTAGTGAAGATCACAGAAGATAACCAATTACTTCTGTCAGCTCAAAGGACAAGCAAGAGTGACTAAAATGTGTTAATCCACATTTCCTCTCTGAATGTGGTCAGTAGCTGTTAGTTGGAGAGAGCGCAAGAAGCATGGAAAATTACAGAGATTTGGCTGCCATTGCAGGGAAGTGGGTTGACATTTTACTTTCTAGGAATCTATGGGTTAAGAAAAACCTCAGCTAGAGTTTGCAGCTGGGGGTCATTATTTTTGCTAACTTCTGATAGATTCTGCTGTGATAAAAGTGAAAGCTATCATCATGAAACAAAGTGATCTTTCATTTCCTGTCTTTTCCCATTTTCTGAGAACCCTATAGCCACATTTAGGTAAATGTTAAGACTCCATGATACAACAGTTGCAATTTGAATATAACATGATATTCGTACTGGAAAATCAAGTTCTAACAACTGGGCATCCAGATATGTTTTCTGGGTACCAAAGTCCCTACAACTCATTTCTGCGTCTGTAAAATGGATGTAATAATACTTCTCTTATTTCAGGGGAGCATTGCGAACAAAAATTCAATAATTGAATAATACTTGTGAAGAGTTCTAGTAATACTTTTCTGGTTGGAACAGAAAAGTTCCTGCAGAAATTAATAAATCTATCTTCTGAGTTTGAATTGTCTCCATTAAATAAGGACTAGAGATAGACACTACAAAAAGCTAAAAGAAACAAATCATAGCATCGAATATGATTGAATAAGAGCTATCCATCTTGTGCATGAAATGAAAGAGGAATCTTAAAACATTATTATGTGATCAGGAAGCTAAAGAGTGTACAATAGCAAATAGGAGGGGCACTCGTGATCCCTTAAGGTTGTATGTAATTCCGGCATTTCCTAACTTCAAAGTGCATATCCCTGGAACCCCCAAAATGCTGCAGTGTACTTTATCTGTCTTCATGTGTTTTATTTGATACATAGTGTGGTCTGTCTGAGTCATAAGGTATATGTAGGAAAGACAACAATTTTAAGAAGAATCCTAATGTTCCTGGGAAGCTTTATAAAGTGTGCCTTATATGACACAAACACTTCAGTTCTTCAAGTGTGTACATTACTGAAAATTCAGACATGTATTTCAATTCAAATACTATAAAAATGCTGAAATTGAGGAGCAACTTTTTACTGATTGCTTATATATCCACACTCAGTTCAGCAATAAGCAATCAGAGAAGTTCCTTTTTATCTGTTTCTGTTGTATGAAGTGTGAGAAGAGGTCAGGGGACAATTATTTAGGTTCATTTTAAAGAATTGCCTTCTTTCATCTCATGATTGTGGTTATAAATGGAATTTGTGTTTCCTGTTTATACACAGCTTCCTTGGAATGTCAGGGCAGGCATATTATATTAGAGCTGTGCAAAAGATTGATTTTTTGGTTTGTTGGCCCAAACAATGAATAAATACATGTAATGTGATCAAAGGAAACAAAATATTTGATGTTATTGTTGGGTTTTTTTAACATTTTAAATTAAATTGGAGAAACTATACAAGTAAAATGCGGTTTCAAAATGAAGCATTTTCCCTCATTGTAATATTATAACTTCTTAAGAAAGCATATTTTTTATTTTGATCTGACACTGAAATTTATTTTGTGTGGAATCCTTTACAGTTTTGATGGAAGTCTTTGTTTCCATTTTGATGGAAATCTATGTTTCTCATAGCAGTTACATTTTTGTAATAGCTACATATATATGACTGAGGACACTTTACCTTTATAGTTGTACATCTGACATAGTTCAGTATAACTCTACTTAAATGTAGTTTAATCCAAAACTCATGCAATAAAATAGTTGACTTTTTCAGCATGTAGTATATCAGTACCTAAGTTTACTTAATTTTTTAAAAATACAGTAAGTTCTGAGCTTCTAGGCTCAGCCTTCCTTTAAAAATACGTAATGACGAAGATGCGCTACTCTTTCAAAAGTGAAGTATGAGTCATTTTTTGAAATCACATGTGTCTCAAACAGCTGCCTTAATGTATATCAAATGTTTGCATAATTCTTTTACTCTTATCAGAGACTAATTATGCAAAATTGCAGGAAAAAGGAAGATTTATTTTTGGAATTGAGAGGATGTCACATGCAAAATTTGTTATGATCTTAACTGAGGAGAAGCTCCAAACTGTACAGATTGCAGTATATAAAATACTCTGCTTGAAAGGACTTATGTATAAAAGCTGAAAGTATGAAAAATATAGCTTTTTTGATTCTTGATTTTGCAGGTATATTGCCTTTAAAATTCCTTTTGGTTTAAGAAGCATGTTTCCTAACTGACTGAAAAAAAGTGTCAGCATGATACTTTACTTGCTGGTTTATAATTCAGAAGGTAATAAAATTCTGTCTACAATTTCAGCAAATAATCTGTATTTTATCAACATTCTTATGGAGCTATATTTTTATAATAGTTGACATGAATCAAAGCATAATGTTGAAAATAAGTTTATTGCTGAACTCTTGTAGACAGTCATTGGATATAGTATAGCGAATTTTTTATTTCTTAATATGTCATTAATAAGAAAGTATAAACATCGATTTTATAAGCAGAAATACACTTTTAAGCCATCATCAAGCAAAACTATTCATGAACTAGTTGGCACTAAAATACTTTAGATGTCAATATCTCTAAAAGATAAGGATGATTTTGAACTAAAAATCTGAATTTAACAGAATTGTTATGAAAACCAAAGAATGTTTGAAATTTCTTAAGAAATGGAGTAAATGATAAAGGTATTCATGTTAGTTCAGAGGTGAAGTGCAGAAAAAAGAGGCTTAACAGGATAAAGGAAAATAAAGGCTAATTGTAAGAATGTTGTCTATACATCTGAACATATTTTGGCTTCCTGTGTGATTTGAATGATCATAGGATGATTTTCAGATTTATCGCTTAGTTATATTTTGAAGTGTCTGTTAAAACACAAAATAGTAATTGGGTTTATGTGGGAAAGTTCTGGTAGCGAGAGAGGGCTGCAGAGGTGACCCCTGTGAGAAGAGCTCAAGGGCTGCCCTGTGCTGGACACAGGCCATTCCAGCCAGCTCCAAAACAAACCCACTGCAGGGCAGAGCTGAGGTTGTCAGCGATGCTGGTGGTGTGACACCAGCTCTGTGACAACATACTTAAGAAAGGGTAAAAAACACCATGTGACAGCTGTGAGAGAGAGAGAGAGAAAAATGTGAGAGAAATGACTATGCAGACACCAAGATCAGTGAAGGAAGAGAGGGAGGAAGTACTCCAGGCTGGAGCAGAGATTCCCCTGCAGCCTGTGAAGAAGACCATGGAGAAACAGGTTGTTCCTCTGTAGCCCATGGATGACCCCAGTGGAGTGGATATCTGTGTTGCAGCCCATGGAAGACCCCATGATGGAAGAGGTGGATGTGCCCTGAAGGAAGCTGCAACCCATGGAGACCCCACACTGGAGCAGGCTCCTGGCAGGAACTGTGGTCTGTAGGGATCCAGCAGTCTATTCCTGATGGAAATGACCCACATTGGAGCAGTTCTTGAAGAACTGCAGCCCACAGGAAGGACCCACAATGGAGCAGTTTGTGAAGGACTGTAGCCAAAGTGTTATGAACTGACCACAAACCCTGACTCTCCATCCTTGCTGAGCTGCCTGAGGAGGGAGGAGGTAGAACAGCTGGAAATGAAGGAATGAAGTTGAACTTGGTAAGAAGGGAGAGGCTGGGGGAAGGTGTTTTCAGTTTTATCTTTGTTTCTCACCATCCTACTTTATTTTTAATTGGTAATAAAATAATTTTCCCCAAATCGGGTCTGTTTTACCTGTGCTGGTAATTGGTAAGCAACCTGCTTCTCTTTATGTTGACCCACAAGCTTTTTCGACCTGTCCTGGAGGGGATGGAGGGTGATGAGAGAGCAACTGGATAGATGTCTGGCAACCAGGCAAGGTCAACCCACCACAATAGTTTAAAACCATAAATCTTCCTTTAAGTCATGTTTTACAGTAACATCAATTGAATTACTAAAAAAAACCCCAAAACCAAAAAACGACCACCAAAAAAACCCAACTAACAAAAAGCCCATGCTGTAGCAAAGATGACTGTGTACGAACACTTGGAGGACTTACGTTTTGTTAAAAGTGTGGGATTCCTTTTACTGTAAGTCTACAGATATAGTGAGCAGAAACATCAGCGAGGCTGGCAAATCTCAGAGAGCAGTATTCCCACTCACATAAGAAGTAAGTTTATTGTACCTGTGTGCTCTTTCGCCTGCCCTAATTTGGTCCTTCACTTGCAGTTTGTAAATATTAAGGAGATGGGGAAATCTGCTGCAGAAGTGACTACATCATTCACTTAGGAGGAGAAATAGTAAAGTAAAGGGCAGTAGCCAGAATCTGGAGTCCATGATCTTCATGTCATCAATATAGTATTATACACAAGAGATTGTTCTTCTGCACGTATTACAGGTTCCTCTGCAGAGCTGTGGAAATTCACTGCTGAAAGGAAATCTTATGACTGTTCTGATGAATGACAACCAGCGGCCTCAGAGAATACAGAGCTTATGGCTAACAAGAAAAATCACTTGAAGCAATGAAAAAGTACGATTGTGCATAAACTTGTCTAGCAGGAAGTTCATCAACTTTTGGTATGATAAACTGAAAGACAGGAACTTCTACAGAAGATACAGAAAGTGAATCAACAACAAACTGGTCTAATCAAATGCCTTGTTACAAAGGATCTCTGAAACAGTATCACCAGCTCTCCATATTTGTAGTGAAATACTCGCATTTCTCCTGGACATTTGGTTCAAGCCAAGCAGCTTCAATGTGGATCATGGCACATGAACACAGTTGCTCAGGAAGTTCAATCATTCAAGCCAAAGAACTCTGAGAGCAAGCAGTGTCCTCCTTTGGAGACACGAGCATGGCAGGAACCTGAACAGCAAGCAGAGCAATGTTTGTGTTCCCTCTAGTGACTTTGGATCGATTCTCTGCCTTTTAAAATTGCATCCTTAGAGAAAGTTTCCATATACTGTTGCTACATTAAATCCTGAGCTTAATGATTAATCATCTCCTGCCACTGCAAACTGCTTTCACACGAATGCGTGTAAAAACAAGCAGACTGTATCCCTAAAGATCAGCAGAGTTATGCTAAACCTGTTTAGTAACCAAATACTTTATATGTGAAAGCATATATACAATTGATACTAAAATGGCAAGTCATTATGTGCTGATTTTGGCTGAAATAGAGTTCATTTTCTTCATAATCACTGGTATGGGGCTATATTTTGGATTTGTGCTGGAAACAATGTTGAAAACTGGGATGTTTTAGTTACTGCTGAGCAGTGCTCACACAGAGCCAAGGCCTTTTCTGCTCCTCACCCCACCCCACCCCACCAGCAAGGAGGCTGGGGGTGCACAAGGAGTTGGGTGGGGACACGGCTGGGACAGCTGACCCCAACTGACCCAAGGGATATCCCATACCATATGGCGTCATGCTCAGCATATAAAGGTGGGGGAAGAAGAAGGAAGGGGGGCGACATTCAGAGTGATGGCGTTTGTCTTCCCAAGTAACCGTTACCCATGATGGAGCCCTGCTTTCCTGGAGATGGCTGAACACCTGCCTGCCCACGGGAAGTGGGGAATGAATCCCTTGTTTTGCTTTGCTTGCGTGTGCGGCGTTTGCTTTACTTATTAAACTATCTTTATGTCAACCCATTAATTTTCTCGCTTTTACTTTTCCAATTCTCTTCCCTACCCCACCAGGGGGGAGGGGGTGAGTGGCTGCGTGGGGCTGAGTAGCCAGCTGGGGTCAAACCACTACACATTACTAAACATGTGAGCTTTAGACTGTTACTGAAAACTGATCACACTCTATTACTGAGCATTTAATAGTTAACCTTGCAAGATTTACTACTACATTGGAGTAGAGTATCAGAATGAAAATACTGCTGCTAATGAATCAGAAAATGACTAAATAGTCTGTCTCTCTAGATCAAAGCCATCTTTTAACAACATAATCTGAACTCCTTGGTCTTCAGGCTGCACTCATTACTCAAGGAAAAGGAAATTAAGTTAATAAAAAGATTACCTGGGTAAGGATTCTACCAGTCATTTTTATGGTGTTGCTTAGAAAAATAACATTGATGAAAAGGTCAAAGAAATCATACATCTCTCCTACAAGCAGGTAAATAATCATGATGCCTAGGAATTAAATAGATTTTCTCATACGTATTTATTCCTCTCCGTTATGCTTTAGAACTCCTTTTCTAAGATAAGTTGGCTGATTCCACTGTGTTGTGTAGCACTGAAAATGTTGTATAGCTTTACGTGGCAGTAGTCAACATAGTATAAAAACAAACACCACAGCATTAGTACTGCTTTCTGTACATATTTTAAAGCCAAGTTACTTTTGTATAACTTCCATGAGTATTTCAGAAAGTCAAGGACCTTTCTGACTTCTCTTGTCCATTCTAAGAAGTTTAAAACAAAACTTCTTTCAGCGTGATTGACACAGAAACATCTTTTTCAGCACTATTTTTTTAATATATATATATATAATATGTTCAGTCCTGACAAGGAAGAACCACAAACCTTCAACTGTCCTTCAGAGCAAGCCTAAGTTAAACCTGAAAATTCAAATCCATTCAAATCAAGGACTCTGTGTGCAAGTTGGTGGCAACAGATACCCACTGTCTTAGAGTGTAGGTCATTTGGATCAGGAACCACATTTATCTAAATTTTACCTACTTTACTACAATTCAAGAAAGTCTTAACTATGGCTAACACAGTGGTAATGCAAATGTTGTGTATGTGCCTTAATAATCACTATAAACTAATGATTTTTTAAAAGGTTTGGCTGAAAGGGTTTTACTGACAATTTTCCTACAATACTACTTTACAATGCATCATAATTTCACCACAGTCATATTACATATGTGGCTCTCTGCCACACAAAAGTCCTCTTTCTAACCTATTCTCACTGAAATTTACCAAATATTTTGAGTATGCCACTAGATTTCAGTTCTGCTTCCTTTGTATCTTGGTTATGAGATCCACTGAAAAGATAGTGACCTCAAAGAGATTTAAAAGCAGATCTCCATTGCTCTTCAGTCACCAAATTGGCTAGTTACCCAGATTGCAGGCATAGCTGTATGCCAAAACTTATGCTGATGCTTCTATGGGGCAATTACCAGTTTAAGCACCAGCCTGAAGAACTGTATGGTATTAATGTTATTTATCAGCTCATGTAAACAGTCAAGGCATCAAGGACTCATTTTTCTTTCCATTGCTTTGATTCTACTTAACAAGGTGTTGAAAGAATAAGAACTACAGAATAAGCAGTAGTTGTTATGCGAAGATGGAATTTTATTTTCACTGCTACAAAATTCTCCTGTCTTTTGATGATGGGGCATGAAATTGCTTTGACTGCAATTAAGCAGCTGTAAGTAGAGCAACACTTAGTTTCTCTATGCACCTAGCTGTGTCCTTTTTAATTTGTCCATGTAAATGAAACAGCTAACATTTTTTTTTTTATATGTGGCTTCCTTCTTGAGGTTGGGGGATTATGGGGAGGGGTTATTTTCGTCTAGATCATACTACTTCTATAACAGCTAGGTTGTTCTTTTCCTTTGGTGGAAGTACATGACACTTGGTAAGTAGCATGGTCAGTAGGAAGTGGCAAGGAGCTGCGTCATCACAGTAGGAGACTACAAGGAGTCTTCTTCCTGTAGGAGATAATTGGATCATTGGAGCACCAGAGGGAGAAGACTAACATTTTCCACTGCAGAAAGAGATGGAGCCTTCAGACTCTTGGCAGCTTTAGTTCATTTTCTTTTCTATGAACACCAATTTATTTACTTTTTTTTTTTTTTCTGGATGCTTTGTAAGTACCTTAAACCCAAAAAAGGAATTCTTGATCCTCCCTTTTTAATCTTTTTGTGTATCTCAGGTCACTGTGACTACTGACAGCTGCGTGACTGTCCACATCATTGGGGTCTTTAAGTGTGTTATCTGTTACTTTTCTATATTCTGACTGTTGGAGTCATTGGACAATCCAGTTATTTCCAAGCTTAAGAATTCTTCTTACTTCATCACCTTCTAGATGTGCGCAAGCCAGTAACATTCTCAGCAAAGGCTTCATCAGTTCTGGCTTGGAAAACCAATGTCCCTGTATCATTGTATCATGTACTGTATCATGTAGACGTTGCGTTTTCTCTCCTTCCACGACTTCACGTTGAGGGACTTATTCTAAACCTTTCTTCCTACTTTCACCTCTGCATGTGGGATAAGTATCCCATAGGAGGAAATGCCTGACATGGTGTAATTTGACTCTGACCAGGATCCCCGTACAATAGAACGTGCAAAAAAAAGGAAGACATAGAATTATTCTCCTTTCATCTCTTCAAATGCAATCTTGTCTCAAGGAAGATGAGTCTCATACGCTTGTGGTTCATCTCTCATTTCTTTGTTGACTCAATAGAGAACTAAGCATCATAGAGAGAAAGAAAGAAGAAAAACCTAAACACTTCAGACTCAGTATTCGGGGTGAGACAGTGGCAAATATGTATTAAAAAAGGAAGAGTTGCTTAAGTACATTATAATTTGAATATATGCTTTTATTTATTTTACTTTTCTCCATATTTTATGAAGGACAGTAGTCTTTTTTCACAGTGGTGAATGCATGGGTTTAGCCATAAAAAACTCCCTAAATCTTTAGTTTGAAATATTAAGCTGTTTTGGGGATTTATAGGCTTCTTCAGATATGTCATCAGAAGTATTTATAAACAGAAAAAATGAAGAGAAAACATTATTTAAATTGAGCCCCTCTACAAATTAAAAATGTTTGTTATTGCTGTAATATCCAACAAAATATTATCAGACATATGGTATTGTTATGTGAACCATATGCCTGCATTGCTTGCAGAGCATATGGTAAGAGTTTAAAATAAGCAGCATTATAAAAATATGATGGGCTTTAAAAATATATAATTTATAACAAACAAACTTTTATTTTTATTTTTTTGTTTTTCTAAAACAGGTATTTGCAGGAACATGACTGACAAAATTTCCTTCTGCCAGCTATTGAAGCTGTGTAACATCGAGTGCCTCTTGTCTGTTTGACTGCTTCTGTCTCCACTGGGAATGGTTGAAATTATTTCATGTCATAATCAAAGTGTAAAAAAAAGTTTCACTGAAAAAAAAACCCTGATGTTATAAACGGTAGTGGATAGTGTGTGTAAGTGCTCTTATATGCTATTAAATAGGATAGAAAATTTTTTGCTTTGTTTCATGAACTCCTGTCTTGGAACATGATCCTTCTCATAGAAAAGTAAACTGGGCAAAACTGTAAAGCAATCTACTATTGCTTCACCTTTAAACTCCTCTAGAAAAGATATATTCCTTTAGGAGCAAGAAGATTATAAAGAAGCTCAGAAAGGGACAAGTCTTTTTCTTCCCATTTTCTCTGCCAACAGGTCACTGTTGTGATGAAAAGCTTCATTCTGTACAGGCTCATATAATGTTCCTATCACCATGGTGCCTTATGTTAGGATTATTGCTTCTTATATTTCCAGTTATATGTACTGATATCAAATCTCTTTTGTTGTGATTACATTAGTTCAGCTAAGATTTTATTAGCATTTAAATT
The DNA here is from genome assembly GCF_000690535.1 of Cariama cristata. Classification (NCBI taxonomy): domain Eukaryota; kingdom Metazoa; phylum Chordata; class Aves; order Cariamiformes; family Cariamidae; genus Cariama; species Cariama cristata. Next base: position 30,762 of record NW_009613363.1, read on the forward strand.
CCATCACCCTTCTTCAGAAAATAGGTAGTTAATAATGTACAAATTAGTCAAACTAATAAAAATCTTACTGTATTGCTTAATAGGCTACCTGATATTTTTGACATTTTTCAAAAAGAAGAATTTTCAACTTCAGTGTAACAATGCAACATTTGTTTCTACTACATTCTTGTTTATTATACAGTTGTCAGGATTTTCATTCTTTCTCAGTCTATCCTTCTTTCTCTTTTTCTTTGCCTTTCCTCTTTTAGATTTTGTAGTATCGCTACAGTAAAAAAAGAAAATATTGATAAATGAGACTTGCCATTAGGAGGAAGCAATTTGCAGCAGAGTGAGAAGTTATAATGGTGCTTTGAATTACTAGAAGGCAGTGATTCTTTTGAAATATAAATGTGTGTAATTTTGTGAAAGAGTGAAAATCTATTTGGTTTTTGTCCCTTGTTTTGTCTTTCAGTGTTTAGGAGTAAGGTTGGACAATTAACGGCCTCTTCTGTTTGTTGGTCAAATAAAAAAAAAAAGGAAAAGAATGCTTTGGATTAGCACATATTTTGTTTCATTTTTATCCTTCTATTAAAACCACTTAAAACGTTTTTTTTTTACTTTATCTAAAGTGATAGATTTTTAAATGCCATATTGCTTTTAAATGAAAATAGAATTTTTTCCTTCAGAATTGTACCTTTTCTAAATTCACAGCTCAGCAAATCAACAGGAATTCAAAACAGTTTCTCTACCACGAAATTTGTATTTATTCTGTATGGTTTCAAAAAAAGAGGTTATTCCAAACATTGCATTTACATATGTATAAGAAATCACACAGTATAATAACATCCTTTCATTCCAGTCCCATCAGTTCTAAGTTTTCTCAATTCATCCTTCTTCTCTTTGACTCAAAGATTCTTTCAAGTTTAGTCCAGGTTGAAACTCAGTCTGGTTCTTTTACTCCAGAACACTTTACCTATCTCTGTTTTGTCTGCATTTTCTTTATTTCAGAAATTCCATATTCAGTCACATCCTGTAGTTGCTCTTTTTATAGCGTTGCTTGTAGATAGGTTCCGCTGCAAAGTCATTAAAATGAGAATCTTTTAAAGACATTTCACAGGCCTTGGAAAAGTTCTTCAACATATAGTTTTGTGGAAAAGCATGCAGAATTCTGCACGGAGTGCTTAGATTTTATAAAAAAGGCATGTAAACTACTTTCTCCATTCCTCGCCATGCAAAAGAGTAGATGTAAAGGCATGGACCTTTCTGTGGAAAAGAGGGGAGAAACTGATGAGAATTAAAAGACATGATCTTAGCAAAATCTTACTAGATCTTCAGAAACAGCTCAAAGTGTGTAGGTGGGGTTTTTTTATACTTTTTTTTCCTGATCTATATAAATGGAAAGGTAAAGTTGTCAGAAATCCAATAAGAAATATGAAATAAACTTCTTAATCCCCATTCCTAGACATCTGGTATTAATACATGTTTGTAGAAATGGTTTGACATTTTGGCATTTTTCCATTAACATTAACAATATTAGGGATAACAAAAGTGTCAGTTCAAAATTCTCGGTACAATACAGAAGTGAGAATATGCTCATTCCATATGCATATGTTCAACTGCAATGTCTATTTACTGTTTGGTCCAGCGACAATCACAGCATTATAACTGCACTTGCAATTGCAGGCACAACATGGTCAGGATAAATATTGATGAATTAGAGGGAACTGAAGGGGGAAGGCAGCTTGGATGTCATCCAGGAAGGATACACATTTAAGGATGACTTTGTGGAAAGGGCATCTGGGGAAAAGGATTTATAATTTGTTTTTCAGTACGAGTTAGGAAAAAGGAACATCACTTCCTCCTTGAATGTGTGGATAGATGGGTGCCTATCACATCAGCAGGTTCTGCCAACAAGATGATAGAAAAAATATAGCCCTAAAACTTTCGGCAATTCAGCATGATGAGGTATAGGTTTTCTCTTTCATTGTAGTTTTCCAGAAAAAACAGCTTAGGTTAAAATTTCAAGTGAAATGCATTGCCCTGTACTGTGTTATGGCATATTGCATCTGATCAATCACACCAAAGTGTGGGTGTAATCATTCTAGTCGCCTTACATTAGAAAAATGACGTATCATGTTGGAAATTTGAAACAAAAAGAGGACCATTTTTAGAGATTACATTAATGGGAAGTGAGCTGTCAAATCAAACTACTTTTTCTAGGTGTGGTCTGATATCAGCATAATGCCCTTAACTCTAAAAAGCTGCAGAATTACTTGTCCATCAGGGGATGACCTTTATCAAGTGAGGGTTGGATTTTTTTTTTTTTTTAAATATATTATTGGTTTTTTTCAGGGATTTAATGAAAAATGTTTAAACCAGAAAATTATTTTCTCTGTAACTTTCACTACCTTTTTGCATCCCACCCCCATCAGAAAATACTGTTGCAATTCCTGTTGCATCAGAAGCCTAAGTAATACTTTAAATACTTTTAAACATCTTCTTGCCTCTGCAAGAACAAGAACATTGCATTTACATAACATCTACCCTCCCTTTCCCAAATTTCTAACCCCAATGGGGCAGAAACAAACCTGGGAAAACTACTGACAAGTTCCCCTAAGGTTCTTTGGTCAGAAAGCAAAGAATTCAGTTTAAATATTTGAGTCTGTAATGGAAATAGAAGTCTCCAATTGCCATCTATTTTTAAAACTTGCCATTTTCTATTTCAGATTGTCTACATTTCCTTCCTGCTCAGGAAAGAAGAAACCATATTTGATAGCCTACTTGACTTAAGTAAAATAAGACAAGAACAGGGCTGATATGAAGTGTCCATATATTAGAGAAAGAAATATCCTTCTTCTGTGAGGTGCTTACCTCTGTGGATGAATATGATGACTGGACATACCCGTGTATCACATCTTTACCCCCATGCTTACACAGCATTATTTTCCTTTGTTCAATGTCCTGGCCTGCTGAATGCATCCTGAGCAATATTGAGTATTACTGTTCTGTATCTCATCAGATCTTTACTGCAAATCTGTTCTTCCAGGAAACTGTTAATATTTCAGCATTTTATGTAATTATGCAAAAAATTATGTGTTGCAGACTGATTGGTTACGACTGTCTTGCTAGAGAATAAGGTAACCCCTTTTTGTTTTGCTCCATCTCCTTCACCCAGGTAATCATCTCATATACTTTTACTTATCCCTCCATTGCTTTATAGATGCTTTTCAGAGGACTAGAAAGAGTTGCCCCTGATTGTGTGGGTGAGACCTGCCTTGCAGGTTGCAAGTAACTTATGAGATCACATGAGGAGACACTAGAAACTGTAAAAATTTTCGCCGAAAGTGCTCTAATCTGAAATAACAGGAAAGGAAAGATAAACAGTTGCTGATTTTGGGTGCTGCTGGGTGCTGCTTTCTCCTGCACCTGGAGCTGCATCTCAAACTACAAAGTATTTTCTGCATTGATAATGGAAGCAACTTTTGCAAGCAGCTATAGATTAAAAGCTACAAACTGCATTCTTTCCGAGCAAAGTATTTTGATACAATTTAAATCCAATCATTAGACATTCTGCAGTGTTTTGAAATTTGCCTATTTCTTGACACAAAAATAACCAAAATGCAGATGCTATAGCAATAACCAGATTCAGAGTCAAAAGAAAAAGAAAATTAATAATTTAGCTAAATCAGTTGTCACTGTTGGGTTAAAAAGGTCCTGAAAAATCCCATAATATGTAAAATTCAGGAAGATTCCTTTTACTACGACTTCCAGAAAACAGGATAGTTTTAATTTCCAAGCATGATGCACTGCCCTTTGCAGTGTTATGGCAGGTTGCGTCTGATCAGTCACACTGGATTACATTGCACGTCAAAGCAAATGTTATCATTCCAGTCACATCAGATTAGCAGATGACATATCATGTTGGCAATTTGAATTCAAGTCTTTTGAAGGGTAATTTTCGAGTGTGAGATTAAAATATCCATCCCAGTCAAAGGTCAATAGGTACACTTCAGATATCAAATGTGCAGTATTTGGCACGTTTTCCTTCCTTTTTACGCTGGGTTGATGAAGCCAGATGCAATAGAGATGAAGATGGGAGAAATAAGACAAAAGGACACACTTTTAAAACATCAATGTCTAAACTACAGCTGAAAAATCTGTGCAGCAAATGGAGAAAGAAAACCGAACGTTCATAGCACAAACCTGTGTGTGGAAGATGTGTGACCACAGAGAAATGAAAACGAAGGGACTAATATGTGCAGTGAACATTAAGAATTATGTCGCATAGCCAGTACCATAATAGATATGCATATATGTCTCCACTATGTATGCTTATGTCAGAACTCACCTTTTAGCTTCACATTTCTAAACATTTGCACTTGAGATAAATATTTGGGGTACTGGTAGTTAGAGACAGGACTTGCAGTCCAGAGACAGGGACCCAGAAGACCTTTATTTGTCCTTTGCTCTCTCTTAATCCTGGGCTGCTCTGCCATCTCCAGGGTCATTTAGATATTCTGAAAACTGAAATTGAAAATGTTATCATCTCTAGCCTGTTGTTTTGTCCAGAATGCTTGAAAATCCCAAATATGTAACTGCTTGTCTTGCCTTCTGAAGGTTGTTCTTTAGCCTTTTTTCTTCCCAGAAAAATACAAGGATTTTACTTTCTTTGTTTAGTCAGTTCTGAAAAAATACTGTGAATTAACGCAAGGCTTAGAGTCATGCTAACATCATCAACAAACCCTTGGTCCTATCTGTTGCTATACGAGCAGCCCTGTAGTGAGGCTTCAGTCCATCAGGTAAAGATCATAAGAATCCTGTCTGAAAGGTCTCCAAAGATTCATCTGTCACTGTGTGTGTCACCATCTTCCCATATAACATGAGCTTTTCTGTGTCATATGAGTCAGCTCCATGTCCATAATGAAAACCATAAAACAAGGCATTTGCTTTCTATTCCAAACTGGTTTTTTTAGGACTGTAAGGTATCTGGGAAAGCAGTTGCTGGGAAGCTGAAGATGTACTACATGTGTGCAGCAGGAGGCCAAGTGGATTGCACACACTCACCATTGGTTCGTTCACTGATGCTCAGCGAATGCTGCTGTGCACACTGCAATGTGACTGTCCTGTCTCTTGAATGTACTTCTCCCAGGCATTCAGGAAGGATTTTATATGAATCTGGGGATCTACCTAAGTTGAAAGCAATGCACAGTTAGGGCTGTGTTATGGCTGAGAGTCTTGAGTGTGGCAAGAAGTAAAATCCCATGGAAAGTTGCCTTTTGAAGCTTGCCTCTGCTCCACTTGGTCTGAAGAAAGAAATATAGATTTTTTACTACCTTTTTTTCTTCTAAAATTCTCTTTTTATATCTACTTATATAACGTAAGAAACTATAATAAAATCAGATGCTGCCATTTGACACAGAATTGTAGAACTGCTGCTTGGAAGGGACCACTGGAGATCATCAAGCTCAATCTGCTACTTAAAGCACAACTATCACCAACACTAGATCAGAGCAGTCATGAGTTAGTCTTAAAAAAACTTAGTCTTAAAATAGTTTTTAAAATCTTGAAGTCTGTAGATTCTGCAGTCACCTAGGCAATGTATTGCAGCCCTGCACACCACAGCTTCCCACACTCTTGGCTGCTGAGACCATTTGCCCTAGACGAAGATCAGCTATGGTTTCCTTTTTCATTTCCAGGTTCTGGTCAATGCAAGTGCTATGTTAGCATTCACTTCATGAATAAGGACTGCAAGCTAGGAAATGAGTGTTTCTGCTGAAGGGATTAGAATTTACTTTCTCTTATTTCCTTGCAATGCAGTCCCACTCCTTCTATTTATTTTCATCTGCTGTATTTGTCAATACATGTGACTGGGAAAGTGCAATTTCTCCTTCTTATTTTCCTCTGCAGTTCAGAGAAAGAAGCATAAATATCTTGATCATGGAACATTTTAACTGATTTTTTATCACTAATGTGATTCAGTTCAGTCCACTGGTAATATGTGCTGTGTTTCATTAATTGGTTCTTGGCAACTAGCCTGCTTGTTCCTATTATAATGCCTTTTTTATCTAATAAGCATTAGGATAAAGCTAAGGTTATTTTAATAAGATCTCTTATCACAAGAATTCAAGTTAAAACTAGTCTGTTTCAAAGTGAGATTTTGAATCCTTTTCTGTCCTTTGTTATAGCTCTATAAATCCAGAGTAAAATCCAGTTCAAGAAGATAAGATCTGATGTTGCTGTAAGGATTAGGAGTCCATGTCTACACACATATAAATCTCCGTGCTAAGCATGGAGCAATGTTGAGTATGACTACCACTACCAGTAATTACAGTTTCTCAGATTCACCAGAATTTAATCTGAAACATTTACCTACTATTAAATGTGGAGAAGTTGATATGGAGAGATAGTACCTTGTATTTGCCAAAATATTACAGACACAAAAATCAGACAGCTTTCTGGGTGCACACACTCTTCACTAGTGTGAAAAAGAAGTGGAATTCCTCTTCTAATTTTGTTTTACTCCCCACAAGGTCCGACTGTTCCTGCTCCAATTTTCAGGGCTTGGAATGTTTGTGGTTCCAAGTGAATTTAAATGCTGTTGTAATTATTTTGATGCTGTTCCAACTAAAGGGTACTGTGAGATTTTCCTCTCACTGTGGATTACTCTGCATTTTTTCAGGACTGAGAGGCATCTCTGAGAATGGAGATGTAATTGTTTTAATAACCGGATTTCTCACCACGCATGTATGCAAACCTTCTTTTATTTCAAGTTCAAATGTTTGGGTGTTTTTTTGGTGGCTGGTTTTAGTTTGCCAGTACTTATTCTCTGACCTGTGTCTAAGTCATTCCTAGATAGAGTTTGGCAGGAACATTGTCAGGTGCCAAGTGAATGTTCATTGGTTCCTACATGTTCTTCAAGTTTCTTTCTGTGACTATATTTAGTATTCTAATCCCAAATTTAGTATTCTAATCCCAAATCAAAGACAACAGGTAATCTTCAAGCTGACAGATATGTGATTTATTCAGTTTCATGTTTTCAGTAAGTGGGGAAGATATAAAAAGAGGAAAACAAGTGTACTGTCTCAATATATTATATTGATATTTGTTCACTTGTATTAATCCAAGATCATCATAATGCAAGCAGTCTGATTCTTTTAGATTTTAAGTTATTCGGGACTTTTATTTTTTAAATAATTTTTAATACTCTTGTAGAGATGCTATATATCTCTAGCATACAGTGAAACAAGGTACAGACAGCTGGAAGAATAGTGGTCTTATTGAATGTTATGTTCTCCACAAAACACATAATACATCAAGAACTATCTATAGATACTTAATAAACCACATTTTTAAAATTTTGTTATATAAATATGTTATAGATCTATAGCTAATTCTCTTGATATGTGTGTTTTTGTCATTTTTAAGTTTCTAAATTTAGGCAGCACTCTTGGAGGGCATATTCTAAGGTGTACTGAGACAAGTGATGAGTCCCTAACTGAGTCAAAAAATGTGATGAGAAGTGCAGTCAAGCTCTTTTGGGAAGCAGCTAGGTCCCTGGATATTCCCTCAAAGCTTCGAAAGCCTATGCTTTGGGGATACTGAGGATATAACTTTTTTCTGAAACAGCAATAAAAAACACTTCACAGCAAACTGTGCTCCAGCCCTGATTATCATTCAAAAACTACCTTTTGACTGTAACAAGTCATGAAAAAAAGATGCCAAGATGTGGATATTCTCTATTTTTCCTTTACTTTCCCAAGTAGTGTATAAGAATGCAGTGAAATATGTATAGCAAGATTTTTTGGGTTTTTTTTAACTTTCAGTTGGTTATTTCCTAGGTCTTTAGATGCTAAGACAGGTGGAATAAAACACAGTCAATGTGTATTGCTGGATTGCCCATACAAATACAAATGCAGGAGCAGCTAGCTCTAGACACCATATATCTGTAGTATTTTATATATTTATACAACAATGATTTTCAAAAATCCTGAAATGAACATCATAAAGTGGCAAAGAAGCAGAAAACTTTGCAATCTTGTTGGAAGGTTGCCACAAATGTACTCTAGTGAATAGTGAGGGTAAGAGTAGTAGTGAATCTCTTTTATGGTGCTGTTATCAGGACATAATGTGCTGGTTTTATGGCATACCACCACAGCCAGTACCCAAACTGCCAATGGAAATATAATTTAGGATCTGATATGAGATCTTGCAGTGCATCAGTAATTTAATTGGATCTTTCATCTTTCCCATCTCTAACTGTCATTAGCTGATAATTGCTTATCCTAAAAGAACTGGGGAATTTTGTACATATTTGATGGAGTTCAGTGTGTACTCAGCATTTAAACAGGACACAATCTACCATGATTGCTATGCTAGGGAGAAAAGAAAGAACTCTTTAGCCTCTTGATCCCTGGAGTAAAGTGTTTTCCTAATCTTTATAAATGTTCCTGTAAGTTGACTATGTTTTTTGTAGGTTTTTGTGGTTTTGAATTTTTAACAGCTAAGGGCATAGGTGCAGTGTTCTAATAAACCATGACCCCCACTAAGCTGATCCAAACGGGGGCATATATCACATTAGACGTGTTCCACCAGACATTCCCTTGAATCTTGCAGGAGATGTTACTGTGATGAGTATAATAGGGGAATCTGAATAGAATAGAGATGAATGAGCACATTTTTACTCTAAACATTTTACATATAATTTGGTTTCACAGAACGTGGTTTGAAGGTTCTCCTAACCACTGCTGTTATGTACTGTGCAGAAGGTCAGAGTAGATGATCATAATGTTCCCTTGTAGTTTTATAATCTATGAGTCTATACTCCTGGGGAATTGTTAGTGCTAAGAAATATGCTTAAAAACACTGGTTACAGAGAAAGCAATCAAAAATGATTGGGAGAAGGCATCCCCCACCATCCCTCCTAGTAAGGGTTCTGAGTATATAAGTGGGGGAAACTTGTGATGTAAATTATAGATGGATTTTTTTTTCAATTAAGAAAGGAAGAAAAGAAGCTGGGCAATTTCAGAACAATTCATACAAAAAGTTACTGACAAGGGGAACAGGAAGGGAAACCTTGCAAATATTGTAACAGGCAATTTGATTGTAGCAGGCATGCATTTTGAGGAAAGACAACAGAGGAAAAAACCACATGATTAATAATTATTTTGCTGTCAGATTCAGAGAGAGCTTCAGGGTTCCTGAAATACTAGCAAAAAAGCAAACAAGCAGTAGAATTATGAATAATCCTGAACCTATCAGATCGTAGGCTTAAATTTCAACTTGAATGAAACAAGGAAATAAGTATCAGGAGCAAAATGTCCATTGAATAACTAGCAGATAATGGAATCATAAGGAATGATCAGTGTGAACTTGTCAGGAAAAAAAGAGATTGGTTTATTGTTGATGATAGAATTTTAATTTTAGTACAAAAAAGGGAAAATAGATAAAATCTATTTTTGCATGAATCCTGTCTCGGGCACCAAAAAAAAAAAAATCTTTTCATATTAGCTGTCGAAATTCCTCTCTCAAAATTAATCAAAAGTAATTTGGATAGGGACACTGTCATATGGACTGAAAAGTGACTGAAGGGCCATTAACAAGGGATAATGATACACAGCAATGTATCAAGTTCTGGGGGAGCTGTCTAGTAGTGCTGAAGGGACTAGTGTTAGTTCCAGGGTTTTCTGACATCCTCATTAATGACTTGAAAGTGGGAGTAAACAGCAAGTTAATGAAATTCACATATTATACTAAATTGGGAGGTGTTACAAACACCAGTGATAGCACAAAAATAATAGGAAGGGACCAAGCAATATTAGAAACATGGACATAACAGCAAAATTAGATTCAATTTGGAACACAGCTGTCTAATAACATATGAAGAAAAATAATCCAAAACATAACTACGGAGTGGGAGAGAGAAACCTGGAAAGCAGTAATGCCTAAAGAACCATGGAGGTGGTAATGGGTAGAAAATTAGGTATGAATCTATAGAGTGATATGACATTAAAGGAGACCAATGTGCCTTTGGGTTTCATACAAAGAGGTGTCAAAGAGCGTTCACAGCATCACACTCATGCAACTAAGCCTAGAATATTGAATTCAGTTCTGGGCATCAGTTTACTAGAAAAGTAAATGAGCAAATGAGATGCATTTCAAAGCGAAGCAGCAAAAATGAACAAAATATGAGGGAGAGCATTTTAGGAAGAGAAAATGTAAAATCCAAATGCCACTCTGTATACCTTGGCCAAATGACAACAGAAAAGCGATGTGAGAACATAGTGTCTGTATAAAGCTTGTAAATTCCAAAGCCAAAATGGATTTAGGAAGGAACACAATGGTAACAAATTTAATAGGGGGAAATTAGGAAATAAATTAAAAGAAAAAACTAGAAAACTAGATACCAGGAAACAGTTCTTGGATTTAGTGGACTTTCTACTTGCTTGTGATTAGAAGAATTATTCTATGAAAATGGACATTGAGAAAACAAAATGTGTTACAATTGTATTAATTGTGCAGTTTGGAATTTCCTAGTAACACACGTGTTTTGTTATTCTCTTGATTGCTGACTACAACTCAATTCCAGTATGATCTGTAGGTAAAGTGATACAGGTTGCATTGTCTGGAACATTTTATAAATGACTAAATAAATCAAATCTCCATGTTTTAACAGTCCATGCAAGTATTAGCTAAAATCAATAACTGGAGAGATATATGAAGGACAAAAATAACAGAACAGATGAATAGAGCACTCAATAACCAGAAACATAGGTAGAGAAAGGCCACACTGGCTAGAGGGATAGTGAAGGAGAAAAGCTACATTCACTCCTTCATTGTAGCAGGGAGAACAAGAAAAGAAGCACAAAACACTTGTGAAAATATAATTTTAATCTCGTCTGAGAATGTGGGATTTCCAAAGAACAGATCTTCCCTATCCTGACATAAATTATGTTATAGAAAACTGTATACTTTATTTGCTTTTCCCTTTCTGGAAAGGCATTGAATGAATATAAAATTTAGTAAAGAAAGAGCTCTTTTTTACTGTTTTTTAAACTATCCTGGAAGTTTCTACACTGGAAATATATATTGCTATCAAAACCTAACATGGCAGTTTAAGAAAAGAAATTTGAAAAAAATTCATTAAAAAATGAAGGCCTTCATTAAAATAAAAATCTGTAAGGAGATGGATTAAGGACGTGTGTAACTCTTTAAGGCTGGACCGGCTCTTAAAGTGAGCGGCAGATATTCTCTGTTAACACCTCCCTTCCCCCTAGGAGGGGAAGGAAAGCAGAAAAGGGAGAGAGACTTACGGGTTGGAAATTAAAACTACTTTAATAAAACAATAACAATGAAAAAATAGTATAATAATATTAATACTGATACTACATAATAATAGAAATAACAAGAAAAATATACAAAACCGATATTGAGCTTCCCAATGATGAACAGGGAACTGCAGGCCACAGAGGCTCGCGCTGCTGCCGTGGCAGGGTGGGCACCCGGATGTCCTGAACCGGACTCTGCAGCTGACAGGAACCGGATTCCGGAATGCACAGATTGGGGTCAGAGACAGGACAGCAAGCAGGGTCCCACAGGGATGCCGGCCATGAAAGAAGAGAGATAGACCTCTGTGATCGCTTAGCTTTATACTGAGGATGACGTGGATGGGATGGAATACCTCCTTGGTCAGTTTTTGATCACCTGTCCTGTCCATACTTTTCTGCAGGTGAGACCCTTTTATGACTTTTCACTTGCTTAACAAAAAAGAACCAGCAGTGACCTTGGTTCTCATGGGAATAAATATAAATGTGGGCCTTTCTGCATACCAATCCCAGCGTGACTTCAGTAGCAACTATAAACATGATGCGTTATCAACTCTGAAAAGCAGGCACTCTCTGAAAAACATGTAGCTGCAATTTCAGAAAGTGCAATTACTTAGAAGAGACCTAACTGAAGGAAAAACTCCTGAAAGAAGAAATAGTCCTGTTTTAGCAAAACCAGGATAACACCTTATCCAGGGAAACTAAATGAAAAACTCAAGATTTTTCTAGACCTATATGTTTCAGTACTGAGTTACACAATACTATGAAGAGACAGCGGGCAAATAGGAGTAATAAAAGATCTCAGCTCCCTGTAAGACAGAAAGAGAGCAAAAAAAAAGGCAAATATGTAACATACTGATGTTAAACAGGGCATTGTTACCTACATTTCACTGTCTGATATGACATCTCTTACAAGACTCTGCTTAGGAGCACCTTTCACTGATGTCTGAGACATGGCCTAGCTCTTTCTGGTATTAATATTATTTTGTTTGTTAGGAAATACTGTAAGCTGTTTTGAACAATTCGATCTGCTTGTGTGTTTTGAGCATCTCCTTCAATTCTCATTTCCTGGAGATGTTTATCCCCTCTGTTCTCCATACTAATCAGCTCTGCAGTTATTTTGTTGTTTGTATATATTGTCTTGGGGTCAATTGAAGTGAAATCACCTGATTTCTAATTTTTGGCTTGCTAAACTAAATTTGATGGGATTTAAAACATAACAAATTTGTATGCAACGATCATACACAAAGCCTGACGAAACCTAGGATATTGACAGAAATAATTTCTGGCCTGAGTATGTGGTGACATTTATGCAATTTCATATGATCGACACATCTTAATTCAAATGTACAAATCAGCCTAACTTTTCTTTTTGGTGTGCTAGCATGCCTTTGTAACATCTCTCTCCAGGAAATACGGTATAGTCAATTGTATAGTATTTTTCACATGTGAGAAATGTTGCTATTTTGATACCACCACACTGTGACATTTAGCCTTGTGCGGAAGGTTACAATGACACTAGAAGATAGTGAAAAATGGCTGAGGAGCAGGATGATGACACTGCAGCATGATATGATTTATTTTTTCCATAATTTGCTTTTCAGCTCTTGCTCTTCTATTTCTCATGAGACGAACATGTTCACCTGAAGCAGATTAGTTAAGATACTGTTTCACCTATTCAAAAAGACAGGGCTAATTATAACGGCTGTGTGGCGAGTTTAAATGTTGTGAAGAATGTCTTAGATCATTTGAAGCTCAAATATGCTGTGAGAGAAAGACTTTTTTTAAGCAACAGCATAAGTTACACAGGTATTTGTAGGCACACATGCAATGAAGGGAATGTCTCCACTGCAGGTGAGCAAGACTCTTTGAAATGGAAGTTTTGTTTCATTTTGTTCATTGGTGATGAGACCAACACAACACAGCTGGGGCTGCTGTAGACTGCACAAACCTGACAATGGTCAGTTGTAAAGTTGTGTCCATGATTTCTCCAGAGAGCAATAACTCTTTTCTGCCTTTTCTCCCCAGTAGAGGTTACACAGGAACCCAAATCTTGAGGATGCAGAATATCTGTAGCCCGCACAGTGCCTCAGCCATGAAAACATCATCTCTCTCTGTCCGTCTTTTTCTAAAGGGCACATACAGTGTTCTGCTAGAAAGGCATAGCATATGGACGATGAACTACTCAGAGTATTTACTACTTACTGCTCTCCTCCAGATCTCTATGAAGACTCAGCAACCAACTCTAGCCTCTGGGTTTGAATTAATAGATGCCATTTCTTAAATCAATAAAACTACTACATAGAGGCTGGATTTTCAGAAATCTAATACCTCGCAGAGATATACAGAAATGTAATGGGAACTAGTTCATGACTGAACAAACGTAAATCAAAGGTAATAGCTGTGTAATGAAGTACATAGACATTCAGCAAAAAATGTGGCTGCTAGTAGCCTGGCCAGCAGCCTGCAGCCTTACAGAAAAACATACAGCTGTTTAAATTGTAGGATCATTAAACTTTGTTAAATCTTAATTTTTATAAGCGACAGACAGTTATTCATAAGACAAAAGCAAATAAGAATAATACAAAGCGAAGACATTGAAAATGCACAAGCTGATCAACCAACATTTAGCTGTCAAAAGTCCAATGTATAATTATGCCATAAATCTAACTTTGCTCTTATTCACTTTCTGACCCATGATCTAAGAAGAGCATTAATCCTTTTTTCCTTTTTTTTAAAAAAAATTTAATTATTCATATTGTCAAAAAAGTGCAAAAAAGTAAAAGCTGTTTAGTTCTTATAACTTTGAATCACTATGACTGTACAGAACAGAGGCTTCTATAAGGATTATGTCCTTGTGCTGCTGTACAATAATGCAGGTTTACTGGAAAGTTTATATTATAATAGGTAGATTAGCAAAGGCACAAATTGATTTCCCACTTTGTTTCTAGATGTATTTGGAATACTCTTCATGAAAAACACCCTTGTAATGATAGAAATGTAAAAAGTGTAGTAGCGTGAATGGCATTGTAATGGAGAACACAGGTTGCAGGCAAGAAGAGCCAGGAGAACTCTGTGTGCACAATGACACGTAGAAGGATACCACTTCAATTATTGCACTGTCATGGCAGACTTTGGCAGGAATCCATTGACACTTGTATCCTTTCTTATAACTAACAGGCAGGCAACCCAGAAGGCAGAAAGGCATAAAAAGTATCTTTTTAACTGATTTATTTGCAATTAAAACACAACACCAGAAGATTGGAGTTCCACATTTTAATCACCATTAATTCTTTTGTATCTTCTATGGCTTATAAGGAAGAATTTTAAGGCAGAGAGGTTAGAGAGTTGATAATAAACACCTGAGAGAGTGTACATTGGGAGTTTTGTGGTCCAAGCTAAAATCTGAAAAGTACACGGATGTGATAAGCTGGTAGACTGACAAAGGCATAAGACAACACAGGAGAAAGAACAGTAAGGAAAGATGGACTGAAGAGTGGTAAAAATACTGCATTGAAGGGTATTACCAATTAATTGCATAGAAGTGGTGGATTAGGTTGCTTGAGTTCTCATTTGTTTCTTACAATCAAAATCTTATTATAGAGAAAAAGGCTGTATGTATATGTACATGCATATGTATATGCAAAGCCAAGAATTTACTGTTATTCTAATTAAAGTCTTACCAGTCTAATGGAAGAGTTATTATTAGTTTAAATTATACACAGTTAAAATGATGTATACACAAAATTTCTAGTACCTACTCCTTTTTCCTGGTGGCATATTCAGCCTTTGACTGCCCTCCTGGGTCCTAAAGTCAACACCTTCAATATGAGGAGACAGGTTTACAGCAAGTCTTCAGCATCCAAGGTCCTTCACTAAGACGAGTAAGGTGTTAATGTTTACCATTTCTTTGTCCTGAATGTAGGATCCTCTTGGCGCCATTTTGAAATGTTTTCTATCATATTTTACATTTTGTTCTTTCCTCCTTTTCCTGAAAATCCACATTATGTCTGAATTTTCTATATAAAATGGGTGTTACATGTGTTGGATACTTGTTCTTTGTTCTCTTAGTTACCCTTAACACTGATTTTGACAAGCTCCCAAGGCTGTGGTCATTTTATGACCAGTAACTGGCCATGACTGAGTTGTTTATAGCCCTGTGGCATCTACTATCATCCTGTGCATGCACTTTCAAGGCCTCTTTTATCTTGCCATGCATGCAGTTCTCTATACTGCATTTTATGCCAGGGCCGTAGACAGTTCATTCTAGCCAATAACTTGTTATTACTATATTAGCTATATTATACATAACAATAGATGCATGATTATACCAAACTAAGCAAAACCTAAACCAGAGTAGAAAATAGGTCATTAGATAGCTGGTATTACAAGCTAAAACAGTCTCCAGAGAGGTCCAGACAGACTTGAAATCTGTGGGGTTAACTTGGCACAAAGCCTGTGGCCCATTACAAATAATGGTAATGCCATACTTACTGGGCTATGAGGCTGCAGTGTGAAAACAAACAAGTAAGCAGAGACTGAAATATGAGTCAGTGATATGTCAGGTAAAGAGGAAAATGATCTTGGCAGCTATGACTAGAGCTGAAGAACTGGTGAAGAGATGATACCAATTTCTGAGTAAGGACTGCCAAGAATCCAAATCATATCTTTAGGTTTTTTGTTAAAAGAAAAAAATGTTCTAGTCCTGACACTAAATGAAATAAACCGAATATTTTCTGAGTATTCACATAATAGCCCTAGCAATCAAAATGCTTTTCAAAGAATTTCTGTACAATTTTGTAAGAAAACATGAAGTCAGAGGGGAAAACTCAAATATATACTTAGAACAGCACCAATCATTATACTGTTCTTCAGTTTTATTAGTCATTTACCTATGTTAAGTATGTAAAATAATAATCTTTAAAAAGCAGTTCTTTCTTTCGCAGAACAGACTATAATTTCTAAAATTCAAAGTTAAATCCTAGAAGAGTGACATTTCCATGGTAATAAGTTGATGTTACTAATACAACTTGAAGTGATCCTGGATATTTCAGCACTGCATTCCTATAGGCACACTACAAAAAAAATAAATTTTTGCAAAACTTATTCAACAAGAACATTTTTATTTTGTTCAGGAGATCTAAAGCTTTTAGCTTGCAGAACAAACTTGGGCTATCTGGAAGAAGTGAAATTGCAAATACTGCATGAGATTTCTTTCCAATTTTATATCTTAAAAAAATTGAACATCATCAAGGCTTACTAGAATTAAAGCTGCTAAAATATAACCTGTTTTGACCAAAGCATTCCAATATAACATGAAAAAACCGGTAGTACTGGATTGTCCCTGACAAGTAAATCATTTTCATTTGATTGGAAGAGAAAAAAATTATTAATAAAAAACTGACAATGTAGAAATTTTAGAAAGCCATTCTAAGAGGAGATAGAATATTTTAGTTTGTCAATTGTTTTTGTCATAATCAGGTTATTTCAAGATCCCTGCTGTATGCAGAATAAAATTACACTATACGTAGCATTACCAAATTGGGTAAGTGTGTTCCAATACGCACCAAAGTTAAATGACTCACACTCTAAAGATACTGATCAAATCATTAAAATGAAAAACTATTAATTTGGAACAATGTATTCTACCTCAAATCCTCCCTCACTGCTGATATGAACCTGCATGATCACCTTAAATCTTGTAATTCAATTTTCCCCTCAGAAAAGTAGAAAAAATCTATTTACCTTGCAGCGCAATGGAGACTCAAATAATAGAGAAAAAAATGCATGTGGGTCCTGAAAGAGCTGAAGGTAAAGGGTTTTGTGTCAGTATGCAGTGCCTTCCCCCTTTCTTTTTTTTGTAATGAGAGAAGGAAGATGCCTGGCACTGCTGATGACCAAATCTCTGCAAAGGGGGTATCATTTACATTGTCATAATGGATATAGCATCCCTAAAAGCAATAGTCTGATTTACTTTCATACTCCTGCTGAGACAAAATGCAGTGGAATAGTCTAAAGCAAACATAAGCTAGGACTTCATGCAAAATATTTGCCAATCTTAGATGAAAGGTACTAAATAAATATTATTGCCCTTATTACTGTCTGTGGAGAGCAGCACTACAGGCCTTTTTGGAAGACTGACTTCATGGAAAATCTTTGTCATTTCCATAAAAAATATTATGTTAGAAATTGGTATAGCCTTTATAACTTTATGGGGCTATAAAATGTGATGGTTCCAATATTAAACTGAAGTGAAAAGTGATGTAAACAATATAAAAAGCATAGAGGAAAAGATCTATTTATTAATGATACAAAATGCATTCAGGGAAGAAATCCATATTAAAGGTTAGAGTGTCCAACAAGAGACTAAGCACTTTAAAAATCCTGCTTTTAAATCTTTCCAAAGTTGAAAAGAGCTTACAAATGTCTCATTGTGATGGATTTTCACTTATTTTAGTTTAAGCATAACTGATTATGTGTCATAACTGTGCTAAATATGCACACCAACAAGACAAAAGCTCTTAAGTGTGTATTGAGGACTTCAGGAAGGAGAATTAGCAGGTTACAAAGGTGAGATAAGAAAGGAATTAACAATTGGTCGGACAGGAATTTCCAGCTCCTTCCTCTTGTCAAGGCTCCTCCCACCCACTCCGTATCATTGCTTGCTGTTGCTAATCACTCACAAAATACCCATGTCTCTTAAATTTAGTTGAGTTTTATGCTCGTGGATTTCACAGAACTAAGGATCAGGGCTGAAAACAAAAGCCTAATAAGCTTTGAGGTTTACTAGTATCTTCTCATCTTTAAAGACAGTGTAAGTGTTAAATGGGTTGTTCCTACCCCAGCATATTCTATAGACATCTGTCAGTTATATCAGTCACTATCACTAGACTCATTTCTTTACAGACATGAATTAGAAAGAAAAATCTGTGCATCTAAAACTCAATCTGTATCCTCTATTTCTGTGTAATAATTCAAAAAAACCAGCAGCTTTTTTATCAACCGCAAGAGCAGTTTATAATACTATGCACAATTTGCTGTTACTAATATTTCTTTCCCACCTTACACCACTGAGGTACATTGTGGTCTTGTTTCCTTAAGACAATTGAAAAATAGAATTAGAAGCATTTCAAGTGATTTTGTCATGAATCACAAACAAACAACGCAAATTCTTTTTCAAGGTAGTTTTACTAAAACTTCTTTCACTTTTCTTTGTACATCTTTAAAATCAAAATATGTTTTGAATTACAGAACTTACTATTACAGGGTAATGTCTAATTTGTTCTGTAAGTTAGTTGAAAAAGACTAAAACACATCTTATTGATAAGTGACAAAATATCTGTCAAAGTAGCCTCTCTTACTTATTCGTCCAAGTAAAATGCAGCAAGCCTCCCAAAAATATTGCAAAATAGTTGACTAACAGGGTTATTGTAAGTCTGGAGTTCACAACCGTACTTCATTATAACAACATCTGTATAAAACTTGTTAGATGATTCTTTTTAATTCAAGACTGATCTGATCACTGAAATATTGAAAAAGTAGAGAAATTATCAGATCATCATGCAATTAGAAAGACTTGAGCAGAAGAAAGCTGCTGCCCTGATGTATAGGATGGCATTGCTGATATCTTAACCAGCAAGTGAACTTCTTGCTAGCAATTCAAACATTGATGGAAACAGTCCTATGGATTACATTTCTTTACATTGAAATGCTGAATACCTATTAACAATCTCATTTTATCTACTGCAAATACAGAAATATCTTTATGCAATTTACCTGATCTGTATTGTAAACAAGAAAGCAGAGCCAATAAAATACAGTCAGTTTTTTACAGACACTAGTAAACATTCCCTGGACTAGAGTTTGCCATGAACTTTGATTTTTAAACCCATATTTCAAAATCTGGCTTCATATCAGCAACATTAGTTTTAAATCACATGATTCTGAGATCAGTAAAATTTAAGAATCCTTATTCCTAAAGGTTGCATTTACATAAAAGAGAAGGGAAACAACTTTTTATACATAAGCTTTAATTTAGATAACATTTATTAAGACCGCTGCTTTTAATTTTCAAGCCATAAGTTCAACAAAATTAGTATATTGCTCAATGTCAAACATGCTGTTTATTTATTTTTATTTTATTCGAGGTACCATGCTATTAGCTAGATCTGGTGGCCAATTTTACATTGTTCCAAAGACTGATACAACCATACTTGTAATTCAGACATTCTTTTAATGTTGTTTTGCTCTTGGTATATATTAGGGAAATATGTGGGAGAATATGGCGTTTTGTCTGTGAATTACAATGAATCTGTAGTTCCAGGAGCTCTTTCATCACCTGTAAAGAGCTAAGAGCAGACAACAGTGTAATACCTAAGCATGAATCAAAATCTTTAGCTTCTCCTTCTCAGCAAAACACAAATCAGGCGATCAGCAGCAATCGGGTAAGATTCTAGCTGAGACTAGCAACACTGCATCGACTGTTTGCAGATAGCTCCTTGTGACACTGAAGAAAGTGTCAACAAATTATATATGTAATACAGAGACTAATGAGTCCTCCTAGGGTTTTCCAAACAATTTTGGCTAAGTCAAGGAGAGAAATTAGAACTGAAATGATGGCAAAAGCAAACTGTACAAGAAACTTATTTACATATCATCGTAGTCAGAAAAGCTATGGGTCACATCAATGTTGTAAGCAAACAAGTGTCTTGCTCTAGCAGTTTCACAAAGCATTATTGTAAAATTCTGTATTATTAAAGAACAATTAATGAAACTAGAAGCTATTACAGAAGAGCAAATGGACTCAAATGCATGGGGATGGCTAAATCACTGAATCATCATGAGAAAAATCTGCGTTAATATCCATATTTACACAACTTAATAAAATCTGCCTCAGTGAAGGATGTGCTGACCAAATATTAATTTAGTTTTTGGAATGTAAACCCTTTCTCAAATTATGTAGTGTAAAGAGTCCTGATAAAGAATCTACACCAACCCCAGAGATTTTTAATCTGCTTGAAGACTATGCTTTCAATCAATTTCTGTTTGTTATACCTTTGGCTATGGTCTAAAGTGTGAGTTTGTTCTGTATATAACAAAGTTTCCTGGGATCCTTTGCTACATGGTTAATATCTGGTTTTTTGGGCAAAAATAAAAATGAATATGACTAGGAAATATGTGCATTTTAGGATTCTTTCGGCAAACTCACTCAGATGAGAAACACAAATTTGGAACATAACTGAAATAATTTGAGGAACATATATTTAGCAAACAGAAAATTCAGACAAACAGGGAGCCATTGCTCACATTATCCAGGCTACTTCTGCTGTAAAAAAATTCCCAAGTACACTGCCTCACTGAAGTTAGCTCAGCTAAGAAAGCTGTTAAGTGGATGTCTTTTTGGCAGCTTTCCACTCTAATTAGCCTCTCTGTGTAACACATACTGGTCTTTGCTGCTCACTGTGAAGGTCCAAACCACTCACCATTTTCTGTTCCTAAAAAAGACAGACTGAAACTCAATGTACGGAGCGGGCTGTATGGGTGTTCTTTACCTCCAAGGGTCTCCAGCTGTAGTATGTGAATTTGGGCACGTCAAAGCAAACCACAGCTAATCTGAAAGAAACACTTGCAGCTTTGACTGTTTCTGTGGAAGACTATCGGAAAATTAGAGCAGCAGGCTCAAATACTAAGATGCTTATATATATGCAAGAAGAAGGGCTCACATAAGGCCTGCCAGAAAGTCCTATCAAGACTCCTGACAGAAAACAGTAGTACTCTTAAGTGTAAAGGGACCTTGAACAATAATTTGGATTGTAAATGACTGTGCTAGACATTTAAGACGGAAGCAGACCAAAGGTCCAAAGTGGCAGTATTAGACACAGGCTCTGAATGCTGAATGAGTAGGGACATCTGTCTGCAACCCTGATTTAGGGGCAAGATTTCATTAGTACAAATTGTTTTCTAACTGGCAGCTCTAGTTCCTTATGCACTATTAAGGTTTTTTCAATCACTTTGTCATCCTCAGACATGGTATAGATACAGATGTCCTGTGCAGTGCACATGAGTGTTCTGACCCATCATCTTCATGGGAGAGGCATAAGTTGCAGGGAAGGGAAAAGATAACTGCATGAAGTAAATTTTAGGGAAAAATACTGCATGGTTTCCTACTACCTCTCTGATAGCCCATCATGAACAAGGAATACGCAATACACTTGAACAAAGAGTTGCTGGAATATACAGCTGGAACCAATAGCTCCTGTTTGAAAATGTGATCTCAAATCTTACCAGTGAAATAGCCTTTTCTCAAGACTCTTCTTTAAGCATCTTCCTGCCAGCCCCAACCAATCTCTTAGAGAATAGATACAACTTTACACCTGAAATCCAGCTTGCTATTAACTGTATGGAATGTTGTCATGCCAAAATTATCTTGTTCTGTTGCACACAGGTTATTCAACAGTTGCCTTGACAGACAATGCTATAACTACCAGTGCATCTCTTTCTTAAAACTAGGTAGAAAATACTGAAAGCAAAAATAAAAGGTAGTTTTGTCAAAAAACAAAAACAACAAAAAAAGGCAAAAAAAAAATATCACAGTCTAAGTGTAACATTTTTTAAATTAATGTTTTTACTAGACCAAGAATGCTTTTTTGTCCTTGACCTTCTTTGAAGTGTAACAAAGTTACAAACCTACCAAACAGTGCATAATTTTAACTGTTTTTCTGTTATTCCTCTTTTAGCCCTGGAGGGAAGAGGGGCCCATGAAAGCTGGTTAATATTCAAGGATCACCTCCTCCAAGCTCAGGAGCGATGCATCCCAACCAAGAGGAAGTCAGGCAAAAACACCAGGAGGCCTGCGTGGATGAACAAGGAGCTCCTGGACAAACTCAAACACAAAGAAAAGCCTACAGAGGGTGGAAGCAAGGACAGGTGACCTGGGAGGAATACAGAGAAATTGTCCCAGCAGCCAGGGATCAGGTTAGGAAAGCTAAAGCCCTGATAGAATTAAATCTGGCCAGGGACATCAAGGGCAACAAGAAAAGCTTCTATAGGTGCATTGGTGATTAAAGGGAAGACTAGGGATAATGTGGGCCCTCTCTGGAAGGAAACAGGAGACCTAGTCACCTGGGACGTGGAGGTACCCAATGACTTTTTTACCGTGATCTTCACCGCCAAGTGTTCCGTCCACACTGCCCAAGTCACAGATGGCAAAGGCAGGGAGGATGAAGAACCACCCACCGCAGAAGGTCAGATTCGAGACCGTGTAAGGAACCTGAAGATGTACAAGTCCATGGGTCCTGAGGGAACTGGCAGATGAAATGGTTAAGCCACTATACATCATATTTGAGAAATCATGGCAGTGCAGTGAAGTTCCTGGTGACTTGAAAAGAGGAAACATAACCACCATTTTTAAAAAGGAAAAAAAGGAAAAAAAGGAAGATCCAGGGAACTACAGGCCAGTCAGTCTCATCTCTGTGTCCCGCAAGATCATGGAGCAGATCCTGCTGGAAACTGTGCTAAGGTACATGGAAAAAAAAGGAGGTGATTTGTGACAGCCAACATGGCTTCACGAAGGGAAAATTGTGCATGACAAATTTCGTGGACTTCTATGATGGTTGGTGGATAAGGGAAGAGCAACTGAGGTCATCTATCTGGACATGTGCAAAGCCTTTGACCCTGTCCCGAACAACATCCTTGTCTCTAAATTGAGAGACATGGATTTGAAGGATGGATCACTTGGTGGATAAGGAATCGGCTGGATGATCACACTCAAAGAGTTGTGGTCAGTGGCTCGATGCCCAAGTGGAGATCAGTGACGAGTGGCCTTCCTCAGGGGTTGGTATTGGGACTGGTGTTGTTTACCATCTTTGTTGGCGACATGGACAGTGGGATTGAGTGCACCCTCAGC
>NW_009613363.1:54410-79651 GCF_000690535.1 Cariama cristata
CAAGTTAAAGGTCCTGCACAGGAGTCAGGGCAATCCCAAACACAAATACAGGGAGGGCGGAGAATGGATTGAGAGCAGCCCTGAGCAGAAGGACTTGGCGATCTTGATTGACAAGAAACTCAACATCACCTGGCAATGTGTGCTTGCAGCCCAGAAAGCCAACCGTATCCTGGACTGCATCAAAAGCAGCAGGACCAGCAGGTCGAGGGAGGGGATTCTCCCCCTCTACTCTGCTCTGGTGAGACCCCCCCCTGTAGTACTACCTTCAGCTCTGGGGCCCCTAACACAAGGAGTGAGTCCAGAGGAGTTCACTAAGATGGTCAGAGGGTTGGAGCACCTCTCCTATGAAGACAGGCTGAGAGAGTTGGGGTTGTTCAGCCTGGAGAAGAGAAGGCTCTGGGGAGACCTTAGGGCAGCCTTCCAGTACTTAAAAGGGCCTACAAAAAAGGTGGGGAGGGACTCTTTACAAGGACATGTGGTGATAGGACAAGGGGCAATGGCTCTGAACTGAGAAAGGGAAGATTTAGGTCAGAGATCAGGAAGAAATTCTTCACCATGAAGGTGATGAGGCACTGGAAGTGGTTGCCCAGAGAAGTTGTGGATGCCCCATCTCACAAAGTGTTCAAGGCCAGTCTGGACAGGATTTTGAGCAACCTGGTCTAGTGGAAGGTGTCCCTGCCCATGGCAGGGGGCTTGGAACTAGATAATCTTTAAGGTCCCTTTCAACCATTCTACGATTCTATGATATGTTCACCATTTTTTTCTCAACATCCGGGAGTCTTATTAATTGTTTTTAATGGAAAAGCTACTATTATTTATCTATTGCAATGTTTGTTTGGGTTTTTGGACTCTGCATGACATCTGGCCAGTAATTTCATTATGACAAAATGCCATCTTTAAAAATGACAGTGCTATTTGATGAGAAGAGGTTAGATCTTTTCAAAAGGTTCCTTCAAACACTTGGTGATTTCTTAATGCATGGCTTTGTGGTGCAAGAGTACTACGAACAAAAAGAGTTACTTCTTGAAATTTTCATCTGCTAAAGAGGCCAGGGTTAAGAAGGTTGATACATTTTACCTACAATTTATTTTTCAAGAAACTTTGAGTTATTACCAGTCAAGAATACACAAAAACATCTTGCTCTGCAAACTGTCTAACCGTAATTGAGAAAAAGCAAATTTTTTTCTGTGTCTCATTAAAACATATCCAACATTGAATATAAAACTGGTTTTAAGTCCTTGCAAAGAATTGTTCACATAAGTATTGCTACTGTATGGGTTATGAAAGGGAATTGAAATTGTCGCTATATTACTGGAATGACAACATGACAATATAATAAGTAATAACAGATTATTAGTAAGTGTAATGTAATATATACAGATAGAAGCTTCTAAAAGACTGTTATTTATTAAACTTCTGTCTTTTTTCTTTTTGTTTGCTTTTGGCAAGGTCTTTACAGTATAAAAGTTGAGAAAGCAAGTAGATACTTTTTTTGTGGCACTTGTGTCCCCCACCATCTTTTGGTAAGTCTAAGTGAGGAAAAGTGTACGACATTACAGTAATTTTATGTAGTATCTCCTTCTAAGTTAGCTTCAATTCCAGATGTCACACTATGGAAGAAATAACACTCTTTTCAATTTATTAGTTTTATTTTCCATCTATAGTTTATCTTATTTCGCATTAGCATATTGATGTATTTTACAGGAAGTATACTTATCAGTTTCCTATTTTCCTTAATACATGTCTTCCTAAATTTTTTTTTTTTTTCTTATTTTTTTTGGTCGTCTAAAGCATTGCTTTCCTTTTCTGGAACATTATTTCTAGTTAGAACTGTTGAGAGATGTATACATTGAATTCTGGCAAAGAAATTGTCCTTGAATGTGATGTACAGAATACTCAAACCCATGCCACAGATATTGAGGTAAGGAGGTCGGTGAAAAGAAGTGCAGTGAAGAGAAATCCAGAATATTATGAGGTCACTTGGCACAGAGGGATTGGGTGACTGTTCCAGGAACTGAGGATAACTGAGAAAATTATAAGGCAAAGAAGAAAAAGATGAGAAGGAAACTCTGCATACAGGGACATCTTCCTGCCCCAATACAGCTCACAGCTTGCAAATCTCAAGCCTTATATGCTGTTACTACTCTGAAGACATCTAGATATCCTGTACAGGTGTTAAAACTGGGCTTCTTTCCACTGAGTACTGGAGAAAAAGCATACCCAGAGAAACTTATTTAAAATGCAGTCATTAAGAGACCATTTAGCTTAAGTTCTTAAGTGATTTAAGAACTTAGCACATAAACACATAAAAGAAATACATCTATGTACACCTCTGCTTTAGCAGTAGAACAAAATATATTTGTTCGAATGACTTGTGTCAAAAAGTTCATGTGAATAATCAGGATAAAAATGAAAAGGGAATTCATTCTGCAGTTCTAAGTACAGTAACCAATAAGGCTGGGACATCAGTGGGCTCTAAAAAAAACTAACCGCTCCCCTAGATAAAAAAAAAACCCTAACCAACCCTGTCAACACACAGCAGCAGCTATGATTTCAGAATATTTAGGATATACTGAAAACATGCAAGGATATATTGGTTGCTGTGAAAAGGTACAACAGAAACTTAAAATACTTTCATTTATGTCAGTGACCTCTTAATGACCTATTCTTGACTTATTTTGTTAGAACACTAGTCCCTTTGGTTACTGAAAGAGTATAAGCAATATAAATAGTTAATCTTATAGACCATTTTATAGAACCAGAGCTAAATGTTTGACAGTCAATTTAAAAAAAAATTCTCACTCACATTGCACATGAAGAGTCTTAGCAAGGACTGTACAAAATGCCCTGAAGCTACTGCAAACAACTATTAAATTTTTACATTGGAAAGTTTCTAGAAGAATTTCAGAAAGGGAAGGAGGTGGGTGGCTCTAGAAGCTATACTTATATAAGCTTATTTCATCAGGATAAGGAAGATTAATAATTGGAAATCCAAATAATAACTCTAAAATGTAAAGAATGGTCTGATAAATGTAGAAAAGTTCTATTAAAACCATGACATAGTCTAATTAAACTATCTAAGATTCCAGAGAACTTTTCTTTCAATCTCAGCTCTTTAATTGTGTCATACTTCTGAAGGGAAATGGTGCACACACCTTATTTTCAGAAAGAGTCCAATATAAATATTAAAAAGTGAGAATATGTTATTGATTGATTCCATCTTAAGCAATGAATGCAGAGAAGAAACTTTGGCAGATTCTATTTTATTCACTGTTGAATTACTTAATAATCTTTTCGTCTTCTATACTGAAGATGTGCAGACATCTAGGCGCAACATATGCCATCGTGGAACAATTTAAATTTCACTCCCGTAGACAGTGTTGTCCCAAGAGTTTTCATGGCCATAAGCCATTATCTCCAATGGAAATAATAGCTTATGGGATTGCAGACTGTTTCACCACTATACATCATGATACTAAAAGATCTTCAAAATGAATCCCATAGTGTTAATACATGTGCACATTCATGCATAGTTGGAAATGAAGAAGTATCTCTAATTTCAAAGAGTACATCTTGCTGTGTTTTGCATAATGACTGTGAACATAGTACATCAGATAAATGAAAGGAAATAGCTTTTAGTGCAGTGTTCTGTCACAGGAAAATAATAAATCCACAACCTATGAACTCTAGGTCCATTTGAAACATATTTAGAGCCCTCATTAACCTATAGAGGCCAATTTGAATAGAAGCTATTTAATGAAGACACAGAGGGGATTTTTAAACATTTATTATGATGGAAGAAATGGAAACAAGCTAGAAATGGTAAAAGATTACCCAAATGATAGTAAGATCCAAAAGTGGCAACATAATCACCTGAATCATGCAACAAAGGCTGTTGCCTAGACACAGATACTAAACTGCTGCATAACTTTATACAATACAATTTAAAGGGCTTTGGGGATGTAGCCCAATAGCAGGAATTAATGATTTCCTACTTTCAGGTAGGAATCATTTGTTTTCTTTTTCTGTTTGCTTTTTGAAACTTTTAATTTACTGGAAAACCTTCTCAGTAAAGAGCATAGAATCACAGAATCATAGAATCATGGAATTATTGTGGTTGGAAGAGACCTCAAAGATCATTAAGTCCAACCTTCTACCCAATGCCACCATGCCTGCTAAACCCACTGAACCATGTCTCGAAGCACCACATCTAAACATTTGTTGTACACCTCCAGGGATGGTGAGTCCACCACCTCCCTGGGGACCCCATTCCAATGCTTAATGACTCTTACAGTGAAGAAGTTCTTCCTGATAACCAACCTGAACTTCCCCTGGTGCAACTTGAGACCGTTTCCTCTTGTCCTATCACTAGTTACGGGGGAGAAGAGATTGACACTACCTGAAAGGAGGTTCTAAAACAAAAGAAGCAGCCTATCTTTCTACAGAATAAAAAGAAACAATGGGACACATTGCCTACCAGCCAAAAGACTTTTTCAGAAAACAGGAATGTTTTCTACTGCTCAGCTGCCTTATGCACACAGAATTATTTGGTGTATTTGGAGTATCCACACACAACCAGTGATGTTTATGCCCATCATGGTCCCTGTTCCTGATAGACCCCAAGTCACAGATCCAATTGCATACTGCTGTGACATGGTACACCATTTCCATAACCTGTACGAGTGCAAATCAGAAGTTGCCTTGCAGTGGTCAAGGGCTGTGACATCAGCTTTGTCACTATTGCTCTATGTAGCCCTTAGTGTGGGTCAGACCCATGTTGCCATGACTTCCCACCAGTGAACAAGACATCCACTCTGCTGCTGCTGGTCTAGTTGGACATTACTGCAAAATCAGCTTTAATACAACATTGTTGACAATGTTGGAGATTCACTAAAAGAAACTTTTTACATTACAAGCAGTTCACACTTTACACTACAAGCAGTTCAGAAAATCTACTTTTGTCTAATAAAATCATTCCTGAGTACTCAGGGAAAATGCCCTCTCATTCCACCATGTTCAAACCTTTTCTGCTCTCTTAAGAACACTAATACATAGTGTTATCAAATGAAAGGCAGTGGAATGACACCCTGGCCTTGGATTTAGGATGCTTACTTGGCAGGAGTTCTACATTCCCGTGCATGTACAAGTATTGGAACACAGCAAAATAGAACTGAACAAAATAGAATTACTTTAAATGAGAAATTGAGAGTATCCCAAAATACATAAGTATTCAGCTATTGTTACCTATTCTGGGATGTGACAAATAGTATATAAAACCATTGGAGGATTTAGAAGATTTTAGACGTTTTTCAGAAATTTTTCTGATATTGTGATGTTTTTTAATTATTGGTGATATAGTGGGTGAACACAATTTTTTGAAGTTTTGTAAGTCTAACAGTTTGTTCCACTTGCTGCCTTTGTAAATTGCCCCAAAACGTGTTTAGTTTCAAGCCAGTGGCACTGAGTGTTAAATTTGACTCATACCAATTTAGGTTTAGTTTTTGATGAAACATGCCTGTCCATGGCTTACTTTTGGAGTCACCAGCTAACTGGACAGAGATGATGAGGTCCTGGGTTTAGAGTCTTTCTGCTATATACAGCTTGATTTACATTTGCCTTATGCACTGAAATTACTGAAGTGGACGTAGTCAAATATTATGTTTGTTAATTGAGGGAATAAATGAACCAAAGCAGCTAGAAAAGCACACTGAAAAAGTTATAGTTCAGATGTAAATTGGATTCGTTGATAATATTCAGCATGACAAAGTTTTAGTGCATTCAGCCATATTTATATGAAACACTTAGCACAACAGGGGCCCTGCAGGTTTGAGAAAATGCTTTGTCTCCATGATTGAATATTTATTAGAAAGCTGGTGATACCAATCTCAATCCCAAGAGGTACCACCTCTTTAAGTAGTTCAGTGTTCTAAGCTGTGGCCAAAAATAATATGCATTGCCAATAAGCTTGACTATTGACTTGAGTATTCAAATATAAAAGATTTTAAATTAGAAAATTAAAGCATCCACTGAAATGGTTGCTTGAATAGGTATTAAGTGTTGCTAATCAATACAATTCATTTGGTTGTACAAATATGTATGAAATGGACTTGTTATCAGTGCAAAACATTTCTCATGGGAAAAAACTCTGAAGTAGACATTTATCTAGTCACTCTGATTAAATCATTGCTCTAGGAAATAGGGCCATATGAGCTGGGATGACTGAGATGAAATCCATATTACAACTTTCTAAACAATCATCTGGATGATAATGCAAAGTATTGCCCGAAGGAAGAAACAAAAGAACAGAAATATTTGATGATATGTGGTATTTCCATGGATATTCATGCTCTAATGAGAAGAACAGCACATGAACCACAACTTCTTTTTTTTTTTAATACTGTATTATGAATTAATGTGACACCACCACCACAAACAAAGAATACATGAAAAAAAATATAGGGCAGATGTTGATAATTCTTGGAATATCAGGCTTCTCTTTTGGACACTTCTATGTGTAAAAATATATCCTGTAAAAGAGGTTTTTGCTGGCCTTAATCTTGGCACATAACCAGACCTGGTCTGAGAATTTAAAATCACATCATGTTTTTGTTTCTTTTTTTTTGTGCAGTGAAGTGAAATCATCCTCTAAAATGGTAGACTGAACAGATTAACTCTGTCTGTAAGTGTTTAGAAGTGCCTAAATTCCTGGTTTCCATACTGGGAAGGAAGGTTTGAAATGAAACCTCAAGAAAAATGTTGACTGCCTAATAATTTCCCCTGCTTGAAATGTTCTGTAAATATTCAAAGTCACTGGAACCTTTCATTTTAGAAAACAACTACCTGTAGCTCCTTTGATAGAAAAGATAAAAAATAGTGTGAATTCTAGAAAGTTTAGAAATCCATTAAAATACTTCTATTTTCTGTGATCCTTTCAGGACCTTGTCATCCTCTGAATTTACCACTGGAAGTTACAGTAGTTCATTCAGGAATACAATTCTATAGTTTGAACTACTGGTTTGAGTCTAGCTTTTATTAAGCAAACTGAAAAGTTACTACAACATGATATTCACAGGATATTGTCTTTCAGACTGACTTTTATATGACTTCCTTTAGAAAACTTCCCATAACTATTTGCTTATTGCCATAATCTGAAGAGTATTGGTAAATTCTCATCTCTATATCAAAGTGGTTTAATGGGCTACAAGGGAGGTCTACAAAGTTAAACTAGCGCATACCTTACACTCATAGTCAACTCTTGAAAAAAATTAACAGCTTCACAGAAAATGATAATTCTACTTTCATCAATCTGTTCTTTAAAGATAATTGTTCCTTCTAAATATAAACAAAATATGCATCATGTAAGTAATCATGAAACAAGGACTGATTTGTCAGTTCAGTATAGGATTTTAATTTATAGAACTTCAGTGAAGAAGTAAGGTATTGTTGTCAATACTTTATTTTACATAGGCACAAAGAGGGGTTCCCAGCTGGAATATGGGAAAATAATGTTATTCTATCTCAGCACCATGTGACCACTCATAATTTGCATATAATAATGTTTTAAAGAATTCACTGAAGAAAAGCCAGTGTCAGAAAGAGATGTTAATAAGAATATGGGTCTAAGAAACTGATACTATTAATTTTCAATTTATACTTCTGATTCCTTTAGAAAACCAAAACAAAAGAAAAAGCTTTGGAAGACAATAAGACTTTGTATCAAATTTCCTGATAAACTTTTCAGTTATTGTTACAAAGAGTTGGATCTGTGGCATAAATAAACATTTAATCAGAGAATGTTTTTAAAAGCTGTGTGTAAAAATACTTAGATTTGTTTAATGATTTTTTTGTGGGTAACCCTCATAATTAGGTAATTGATAATCACTTTTGTATTGCTTCTGAGAAGTATCTTGAAAAAGCAAATATGCAAAGAATATTCTTTTTTTCTCTTTCAAGTAAGATGTTACTGGTGCTCTTACTGGTCACTAACCCACGCAAAGGAAGCCAGCATACAGTAGAACTGAATATTTTAGAGCATGAAGAAACACACTGTATTCACTGTACTCATACATCTTCATGGCTTGTATTCAAACAGGTAGGTGAAGATCAGGAGAGGGAAACGGGCAAAACACAGATCTCTCAGTACTGAATGATTCAAAAGTCTTTGTGGAGTGATCCAATTTCTCTAGCTGGTACAGTAAGAAAAATGTATTTGGGATAAGGTTGGAGACAGTTCACTACAGATATGTTCTGCTAAATTACAAAGTGCCCTTAAAATAAAACTGCTTTGCGAAAGTGGTCTTGGTAATAAATTGTTCTAGTAAAACTATTTTTTAAAACAGTTCCAATAGTTTTGTGATATCCTAAGCAATTTTTTTTAATTAAAAAAGAAAAGATCTTCAATCTGATATTTAAACCCAATCATTCTATTTAGAAGAATATGCAAAAGACACTGAAGTATCAGAACTGAAATGTTTCAAGCATTAACAGATACGTTTTGGGGGGACAGAAGAACAAAAATACTTATCTTTATTGAGATACCATTACTTTGGACTGCATTTTCTTTTGGGTAATGTCCTATCACTATATTTTTTCCTCCATGTGTTAGCTTTATATAAGCAGAAAAGAGATAACTTTAGTGCTCTTTACACATAAGTGTATTGTAATTCATTGAACACTTTTATATGTAGATAAAAATATCAACTGAGACAAAAAACATCTAGAAACCTCATTAAAAAAATGCAAATACTTCAGAAATTACAAGTGGGCACATGTTCACATAATCATTCTGTTTATTTCAAATGCTGTTTTTTATCCTGAGTATTATGTCAGAGGCCCCTATGTTTTGAAGGCTCTTAGTTAAAGTGGACACCAAAATTATACTGCACTGGCCTTAATGAATAAATGAAGAACTGTTTCTAGTAAGTGTGGTTTATGAAAACCATAAAGGTTTAGTGGAAAGAATGACAGTGAGAGTGCTTGCTGATTTTAAGGGTTGGAACTGGAATAACACCATTTGAAAATTATCAGTATTGAAAAGAAATATATAATTTCCTACCTAATGATTTAATATTTTTTTTTAATGTAGAAATAATTCCTTTTGTTTTGTGTTTGCATATCTGTGTGTATAATAGTTAATTGCTGTGGATGGGAATAGGAAGTATGGTCATCTTCCACGGGTGCTGAGAGATGTACAATGCTTGACTTGGTGCCCACTGACCAACCAGTGATTATTAATTGTGACTGCATGGTAGTCATGATATATGAGAGCTCTGAAGGACAGACACCTGTGGAAATTACATTGGAGGCTAACACAAAGAAGAAGCAGGTGAACTGATGCCTTCAGTAGAGCACTATTTGTTCTCCTCACTTGCCTTCAAATTCTTATTTTTTATGGTTTCCAAACTTTGATACAAATTAGATTAAGATAATTTGCCAGCCTGGAAGGAATTCATAATATTTAGCATTCTTTAATACACTTAATTCACAGAAGAAAACATTTGAAGAGAAATTTTGCTGTACATCAGAAGGAAATGACGACTGCTATGACAAGACGTGACAGAACAGTCAGGATACAAGTTAGTTCCAAATCCCATTGACATCTGTAAGAACACAAGGCAAACGTGAGAGATTCTGGAATGTTTTTGTTACAATATTTCTGGTTGTTAAATACTTGTTTTGATAGCCATACTTTCCTCACAGACAGTACTTGTACCTTCTGTTTTCTGGTTTATAGATGTCATGAAGGTCGAATCTTCTTATAGTCTGTAGTCTTATAAACTGCCCTGTAATCTCTCTGTAGTAGGATTTATGTGATTAATCTTGCTCATAATGATGATTATAATCGGGGGGGGGGGGGGGGGAGAAAATGAAACATGACTATTTCTTTTGATAAGAGATTAAAACATGGACAATTTCAAGTACAGGAAAACTCATCTTATTTGTGTCTTTACTAAGTCATTATGCTTCTCTGTATACCTCTCCCTCCACTCCTGACCCCACCCAGGGTCTTTTTTGCAGTGCTTTTGTCAGGTAAACTCTGAGAGTTGTAAAAAGGGGCTTGGCCTTCCAAGAAAGGAGGAAATGGTGAAGAAATAGGTGCAGGTACAATTTCTACTGTTTAGCAGGGCCAAGAAAGTTCACTTAATTAGTTCATACCCTTCTCTTCTCAAATACGGAAATCAACTTTTTTGACTTTTTGCTCTGTGTTCTTTTCTTTGTTAGAGATTGATTCAGTGACCGTAGCAATACCTTTCATAATTTATAAAACCCAAGTCACTTCAGAATTTCCTTTAGTCCTAGGAGATTGTTTATTTCCAGACTTTCTTCAGAACTTCTCCTGCTGATAATCCTTCAACAGTCCTAAACCCCAAAGTGTAATTACAGTCTCCTATTTTTAAGTGTAATTACCATCGCATTCAGTAGTTCAGCTAGCTCACTCTGTTTTTTTCAACAAAATCTATTTTGGATTATAGATGTTTGCACAACACCATTCTCTGTATTTCTAAACAGGAAAATAATATTTATATTAGTTACTCAAAATGCTTTGCAAAAATTAACTAATACAAGTCTTTAACATTTTTATTACAGTGGAATAAATGTGAGATGCAATAGTTAGGTGTTTGTTTCAAATGTGGTCAGTAGAGCCCTCTAGTCTATATTGAAACCATATTTTTTACTTACTGTGCATTTTCATTCTATGCTGTCAGAACTTGGTCTTCTTACATGTACATGCATATTTTAGAAATAATAGAAGGTTCTAAAACTTTCAACACAATAGAGTAAGTGGAATAGATCTTTCCTTCCATAGCACTGTCCAATTGAACATACATTTATTTTTATTCTGCAGAACTCCAGATTTTACTTTTGTCTTGTTGACTTAAATTTGGCTCTTAGGAAATTAGATAAAGAGAAAAAGGATATTACTTTCATGCAATTATAGCATTCCTCTTTTTTTAATACAAACTATTAAGACAATTATTAATAACAACATCTAATTTTTAAAAGAAATATTACATTAAAAAATAGTTTCCCACACAAATTAACTACTGCGGCTAATGTTGTCAATCAAGCTATTCCAGGACTAATGCTTAGACATTCAGTTCTACTTCCTGATTTTATATCTATAGTAAATTCAGTTTATTATTCGATATCTTTTATATACTTAAGCCTAGTTGGGACCATTCTCCTCATCATTTCTATAGAGTAATTATGCAGATTCTTTATTTCTAAAGTTGTTGAGCGTATCTGTTTTATTTATGAAACATAACAGCTGTAATTTTTTTCTGCAATACTATAAGGTATAGGAAAATAATTTACAATGTACTATAACATTTCTAAAGTTTTGCTAATAATTCTACTAGCTAAAAAAAAAGAAAATTCTTGCGGTAGCTCACAGAAAACAATGCAAGAATGGTTAAAAACAGGGGAGTAAGTGCTGAACAGATTATAGTCAAATTGCTTTAAATCAAGAGAGTGGTATTAGTTGCACTCAAGTATGTAGAAGCTGAAATAATGGAAGGCGTTCCAGTTCCCAACCCCAGAATTACTCAAAGGCTTGATCATATGTTTTATTTTGTTGTTGTTCACCTGCTGGCTCCTCTGAAGACCATGGCAAAGCTCATGCTGACTTCAAAAGGAGACAGTGTTGAAACCTTGAATAATAAACAGCCTGAGGCAAATAGAAGTGCTTACAAGGAAAGGTATCCTGGTCTGGATATTGCTAGAAGAGAATGGGGAGAGAAATTGGCCTCCTGAATCTCAGGATTCTTAGAAACAGCTTTATGTGCCCTTGTTTATCAGTAAAAGTTTAAGGATGAGACAAATTTTCGGCTGAGATTTGCCTGTGAATTCGGTTTCACGTATTATTGCCAAGGCATACTGGAAAAATTGGTCAAAATTTTGTGGGATTTTGCACCTCATTAACATGGCTACTGCTGTAAGGTTTTTGGGCGCTAGATGAACCAGGAATAGACATCTTCCAGTTTGCAACTTGATAAAGAATCAAAACTGGAAATAAGTTTTTGTGATCAAGCACAATCAAAAATCAATCCAAAATTAAGAGAAATTTTAGACTGGAAATGGCAATTTCGTCTGCCCTTCAAATACTTTAACCCTCCCCCCAAATCAGATTAAAGGGTCACTCAATACCATTTTAAAATGAAAAATCTGGAACTTTTGTATGATTATTTTGACCTCACACAGCTGTTGTTTTCCTGAGTATAAACTATTGGACAATCCAGTTACGGGTCTAATTTTCCTCACTACCTCAGTGGAAGAGAGGTGGGAGAGAGAGATGACAGAGATATAGGAACCAATATAGACGCATTTATTTATACCGTACAAAGCTATTTTGACTCCCATTTCTTTCATGGTAGTTGGGATGAAAATGAGTAAAGGTGATGGAAATATTTGAAAAGTCCTAAAAAATCAGATCCTTCTTAACTCCACTGTACCATTTTTAATGCAGGCATTGCGGATCTGGGCTGTATATTACCATACACTTAAGTTTTGCAATCTGTTCTCGCAAATCAATTTTACACAGCTTGAGAATATGGGCAAGTTTGTATTTGTGCTATAAAGATGTTTCAGAGGGGAAAAGAATGAAAACCATGTTGTGGCTGCAAACAAATCAATCGAACTGTATTAAAACTAAGCACGTGACGCCAAAGATGAATGTAGAGACAGAAACAGGGACAGAGATTACCATGGGGTCTAGACACTTACAATGATTAATCATCACACACACCCAGAAAAGAAAAGCACAAGAAACAGTTTTTTTCTTCTTGGGCTAGACAGTCTAGTGAGAAAGAAAATTATATTATGTTCTCCATGGATGAAGGAAAAGATGAAATGGATATTAACTGTCCCTCATTTGCACCAAACTGAAAATCTGTCTTTCAGTTAGCTTTATTTTTTATTATTTGAAAACAATCCCATAATTCATTTTAAAATTCAGAACATAAGTATATGTATTTCTTTTTCAAAGATTCATTTTAATTTTAAAATCATATCAAATGATTATATTGAGTGCAATTTAGCAAAAAATCAATTTAATTACGTTCAGCAAATCTGAATATAGGAAAGAGCTGCAATACTGGGCTTTTTTTTTTTCTTTTTTCTATAGGTTTTGCAGTTACAGTATAAAACTTATTCAGATGTAAGTATTGCTGAATGCAGTTCTAATTACTGGGAACACCACTCTCTTTGGCTATGCAGGATAAGTTAAAATGAAAACAATCTGTTCGGATTTTTTTTTTTTTCTGCACACACAGAATACTGAGACAGTACTACAGTGCTCAGAAATTAACTGATGACTTTTCCAGCTTTGGAGACAAATTTTGCCTTCATACAGAGGCTGAAAAAAAGAAATATGTTTGTAGCACCATATGATAAACAGAATCTATTAGTATGAAAAAATAATTCTGCGGAAATAGCTGTGAGGATTAGGTTATAGGAGCATCTGCATGTCAGCTGGGGGCAATACACCAGATTTATTTATGATTATTGGATAGTTACTAGGTTCGTGCTGGGAGGGTGGGGAGATATCTATCTCATCTTTTATTTCTTTTTAAATTTAGCCTCTGTATAAACTTCTGAAATACCCATTTTACTCTGGTATTGCCACAACAATTTGTCGAAACCAACAGGTGCCTCCACTCCTTACTTGTGCATGGATAATTGAACATACAGTAGTTTGCTCAGTATGTGCCAACAGCAGAAAGTTTTTGCAGATCTATTCCTAGTGCAGACCTATACAGATCTGTTCCTGAAATTGGCTTGTGCTAGTTGGATCCTCTCTGGAGTGCTCATCACCTTCAGGATTTGTGTCTGAGCTGACTGCTTAACAAAACTTCCTTCCAGCCTGCTTTAGATTTCTTTTTAACCTCAGAAAATTAAAGAAATATTCAATGTATTTCTGTAATTCCTGAGAGAGGGGAGGGAAGAAGTATATATGTGGAAGTATGTTGGACTCTCTTTCATATTTGTACATATCCAGGAGAGGTTTTTGGGTGTTTTTTTTTTAGCTGAATTCATGGCAGGACATGTGTAGGGGCTGGGATAGGGCTGTTGGTGGTTGTTTTGTTAGGAAAAAATGATAAAAACTTTGTGACTATTTACACTATTTTTCCTCCTTCTCCCACTCTGCTCGGGTGGTTTATGTGCTGTTAAAGGAGAACATGATTTAAGACTCATTTTAAAATGTCTCTAGAAATGACATAGTTATTGAAAAAAATAGCAGTGTAAGCCAGGTGGAAAAAAATAGGATGGTAGAATGAAATACCTTTGAGGACAGTTTTGTTGTACAACATTTGGCCTTAAATAAATGTATGGGCCTGCTTCTGAAAATATATTGCATATGTCAAAGGAACAGTAATTAAACTGCTCCCTCTAAGCCTTTTTGATAGGCCATTTTCAGAATGAATGGTTGAGGCTGAGAAAGGGCACTTGGCATTTAAGAACCCTACCTTTAGGATATTATTCTCCCTGCTTTCTCATGCTCACATAATTTTACTTTTTTTCTACCAACTTAGAGCAATGCTAATATCCGCTATTTTTGTTAAAGACGACCTGTAAAATAAAAATCATGTGTCACATAAATGCAATTGTTTTTGTCATTAAAAAAAAAGATCAGTTAGTCACATCTTGTATCAAACCTGAAGAACAGAGGTGTGTAATGGGTTGATCATGGTGAAAATGGCAAATTTTGCATTTTGTCATTGATTAATGGAAACTGACATAAACCACAGTCACTTATAATAAATCACTCAAAATAATTATTACCTTTTTAAAATGGTGTTACAGTGAATAAATAATAATAAAAAAGGCAGTGTCTGACCAAGACCCATAATATATTTCTTCAAATGAGATAAACAAAATTAAAAGTGATGGAGTGAAGCCCTAACTCATCTTTAAGGGAACTGGCAGATTCTAGAAATTTTTTACTAAAACGGATGTAACATTATTTGTGTTTAAAAGAATTATTTTGATCAATATTACTGTCTCACATGACCTGTATCTTGGACCCAGATTTCTACTTTATATTAATATATACGCTTGCAATAACATGTGTCTATATAAAGAAACAAACAAAAAAATTAGTATAAACAACTGTCATTTCCTTTAATGCTGAAATTTCAAGAAAATAAATTGTAACAGAATGAAATAGATAGATAAAATTCTGTGTTATGTCTAGGAATTATTCAAGAAGTGACAATGCCAGCTGAGAGTAAAGTCTTTGCTTTCTATATTCTGCTACAGGACACATTTTACATGAATTCAATCACCTCCCTATGGAAATGGTTTTGCACATTTACACCATTTCTTTTCTTATTTGTATATACCATATGGCAGTTCATTTCCATGGACTGTAATTGTGTATTTTCAGACTGTCTAAAATAGATATTTATGTGTCTTATATATTTACTACAATAAGGTTTTTGTTTTTTTTGTTTTTTTTTTTAACTTTTTCCACTTTTCAGAATATGATATAACTGTGTTGGAAGATTGCACAGATGCAAGAATTTTTCTTACTATAAAGACAGAAAAAATGCTGTATCTATTTATTAATCTCTGATTTTTAACGTAAGGTTCTCAGGATATTTGTTTTTCTCCATGCTATAGCAATAGGTATTAGATTTTATATGCTTTAACTGTGACAGTAATAGAATGCCAACGCTCTTGCATAAATAATAATCTTTCTGTGGCTATCTTAGAAACTTCTGAGTTTCTTTCGTTTTACTTTTGCTTTTGGATTATTTTTCTTAAAACTCTGTGAAGTTTGGAAACTATAAACTATAAATACTTCCAATACGCAGTCCTTAGGTGTACACCATAATAGAAGTTAAGCCATCTTTATTTACGAGTCAGAAACAAAAGACGTCTGAAGAAAATGTAGAATGGAACGACTCTGCAATTACAGACCTGACAGAAATAGCCAGAATGAAAAGTTTTGTACAAAGGGAACATTGACTGGAATGCTGGGGAAGACAATGGAATTACAATACTAGAAATGCTAATAATCCATGGTTTTGTCTTCCGTAAGAGTATAAGTATTCTTCCAGTTGAAACAAAACAGTACAGACATTTGATTTCTTGTTTGACAAATTGATTCACTCACAATGTTTTAAGTGTAATAAAAAGAATTTATGGGAATCTTTCTGTTAATCACAAAAAGTGTAGTTATAAAGGCAAACAAATATGACAGTCCCTAAGAAATAGGTTACTGTGGCCATGAAAAGGAGTATTTTACATTTTCCCCTTGGACAAGTACAAATTTCTGAAACTTTATCTTATATGACTGCCACCCACCATCCACCTGCACGTTTGCTTTCATGAGAACTCACAAGTTCCGCAACTGTGTTGCAAAACTGATGTAAGGCCATCTGATCCAGGTAGCTCCTGCATTTCCATGAGGGAAGTTAGGAAGAAGCTTGTGAAGAACGTACATGCTTTTCCTCCATTTCTCCTTTTACAATCACCTAGTGCAATAAGACAATTCACTTTAGAAGTTTATAGTCCCTACAGGTACTTCTTTTTGGTTATTTTACATGGAAATTATTGGTACATGGGAAGCATTACTTTTTAAAATTTTTATTTGGCTCCTCACTATACATGCACGCATGCACACATGCCCATGTGCATCACTTATAAAATGAACTAGTTATTGATGTCCGTTGTTATCTCTTAATGTGAAATTATTATTTTTTTTTTCACTTATTACTGTGCAAAATATCTACTATTTAATACCAGCTTCTTCTAAAAAATGAAAAAAATTGCAAAAATGTGCATTAATCAACTTAAAGTTCTCTGTCTGTGGGGAAGTATCTTTATCTCACAGTGTTTTCTTGTAGTCTAGTTAAATATGCTTAATTTTAGGCAAATGCTTAAATCTTTCATTCCCTTCAAGTTAAAAGTAACATACAATTAGATGTCTTAGTGAAATGGTGACAGACAAATGTCTTTAACAACTGTCTGCCAAGAGATTCCATCTTTGTAAGACCAAAAGTAGGTACGACTTTTTAAATGTCACAAGCCAATGTTTATTACCAGACTTTGATATGGAGAGAGAAAGCTGAGGCATAGTGCAGGCATCTACTGAAAGTCAAAATATCCTCAATGACATTTGCATATGAGCACTATTATCTGTGGGGCATCATTAACTACTAATGGGAGCATCATTAACTACTAAGCTTGTTTCACAGTATATTAAGAAAAATTGCAGTGGTTATTGACCATTGTTTTGGGGAAAGCAGACGAAGCAAGTTCTGAATACAACCATATCAAATCTGCAACTGCATAGGCAGAGAATGAATCCTATATTGTATGGTCTGGGCTCAGAGACTCTTTTCACTGCTCCAGAGATTTTTCAGAAAAGATCTTGTTTTCATCATCACTCTTTAGTATTGCGATCAGATGGAATATGAATATGATCGATTTCTTTTAAAACTATTTCAGCAATGATTTTCTTTTTCTCATTTTCAAAGGAAATAAGTACACTACATAACATTTTTACAGAAAATTCTAACCCTTGATTGTCCTTGATTCTTTTAATAATTGCTCAGTATAGATATTTTTACTTTAAAATTATGCTATTTTGTTCAAGTGATAGAGACTGCAATAACTGGGTATTGAATCCAGCTAATAATTTGGGATGAAAAAATTGATTAGAAAGAATTCTTTATGGAAGTTCACGTCAGAAGAATAATGATTCCTATTTACAAATTATGTCCTGTTCAGCTGCATGATTCTAATCCTCTGGACTGCATGAAAGTTTTAACCTTCTCATTGTACCATATGATATAGACACTCAAAAAAATATTCATAATTTTGTTAAAAGAATTGAGACCTTGTGGAAGTCACACATATGAAATGTTATACTTCTAATAATTCAGAGACATAGTTCCTAGTATAGAAATCTTAGGTTTTAGAGGTAATTTCCTTTTGTCATGAGACCAGATTCAGATATAAAAGATTTCTGTAAGTGTTTATGATAGAGCTTTGCTATTGAATATTAATTATCAAGCTGGGGGGGGGAAAGTTTTTTACTGAAAATTTTCTATTCTATTCTAAGAAATTTACAAATGAGATTTTCAATATTCAATTTCAGGGATAAGAGTAGACCTAGATTCTAGAGTACATTTGTGTTTCTACTGTCTGTAACTTGAGTCCTGTAGATGATTACAATGCATGTATATAACTGCAGAAGATGGAAAGTGGAAAGCTATGAAGACTAAGGCTCCATATCTAAATTCATTTTTGTTGAACTATTGAATGGTTCTCTGAAAATGTTCTTTGCTCAATCCTGAAAATGAAGAAGAATGTACTCTTGTGGAGGTACAATGAAATCCTTGGGGCTGTTGGCCTCCAAGGATGTAGAGATTTCTTTAATCATGTGCACATGCTTAACACAGCTAGCTGAGCTTTGAAAAGAAGAAAATCCCAAAAGAAGCAAAAGAAGAGGCCAAGAGGAATCAAAGCGGCAGCAAAGATTCTTTGTGACAAATATTGCATTTTACTTCTGCAGCCTACAACTTCTCCACTGAGAAGAGAGTTGCAAAGTCAGCGAATCCACGTATCTCCTATCCTAAACCTACAGCAATGCCTCCCTCCCTTGGTCCCTCCATCCACTTGATCCTGCTAGTGTGGAAGAGGCATTTAATCTTTTTTGTGAACTGCAGGAATTCTCACCATAAACCTGAGGAAACGAATGCTTTGATGCTTTCATAAGCTGTGTCTTCAGTTTTTTCAGTGCTTTTGAAATAGATGATGTATCTCACACCTTCTAAAGTTATGGAAAGTTTTGCTGCAGTAAAAAGTAGGAACTAAATGGCAATAAAATTTATAAATTTATCAGCAAATATTGCTAGTGAGTAGACAACTACATAAATGGGAATAATAACAAAGTTTTCAGTAATTTTACTGAAGTCTGAATACTTAGAGACACATTTTTTTCCTCTGTAGGATACTAATGTTAGCAGTTATTAAGATAAATCTGTCAAACTTTGTTACAAAACCTACCTGAAATCAGGTTGATTTTAAAATATTTGTGAAAAAAAAAGAGTCTTCAAAAGGGTGATTTCTGGAGATTCTTTTTTAGTTTCTATAAAACCATAGCAGAAACCAGTACCAAATTATTATTTCCTGTATGTTTACACCCTAATTTAAAAAAACAACGCTGTGTCTTCTATGTCTTCTTCTACATTTTATATGTAAATATCATGCCAATTTTGTTAATATTTTAAAAACATTTCTGATAATAATGACAGACACTAAAAATATTTTACCTTTCAGAACTGTATACTTTTCTACTTGCTTTTCTTTATCACAGTAGAAAAGGAGGATTGGCTCTTAGATCAATCTTTGGACTATGCAATCCTTGTAATACTTTTGCTAGCATTCCTGGCTGTAACAATCCAACAAATGAATAAATATATAAGAAACTGAGAGAGAAGAAAGAGTTGCACCTCAGCAGTTGCAATGAGACACAGCAAAGGAAGTGAGAGGTACCTTTCATCTTCTCACAACTTCTTTAGAACCACAGGAGGATACAAATTAAAAGAAAAAAAAAATAGTAAGTGAGAAAAAAATCAGGAAGTGAGAATTACATGATGTCCTGGATGAAAAAAATAGTGTTGCTAATATATTTGGCTTTTTCACTGTTCTAACTGATGAACTCTGTGACTGTGTAAATGTGTGTAAGCGTGTATACATACACAAAAAGGAAAGCAACTACTGTAGAGCAAAAGTTCCAAATACCTGTCCCATCTGCAAGGCTTGTAAGGAAGTTGTTTTGCTAGTCAACCATATCATATTCAGTGTTCCTCGAGACTGTAGCACAAGGCTGTGATTTTAGCATAGTATTTGTAGCAAACTTCACAACTGAGTGAGAAATACAATATGGATGGAAATATTGTCAAACGTACTTCCTGTGTAAACACACTTCCCATATATTTTGAAGAGTTTTATATTGTTGAAGGTTAGTATCACAGCTCTTTCCCATAGTCTACCCTACCAGGTAGAACTACTTTACCCAGGGTCATCTCCCACTGACTAAATGACAAAGTAACTAGTAAGTATTTTTCTATTTACGTAGTAAACGGATTGATGAGCAAGCTGAGCAGAGCTGGCTACCATCATAAGAGACGCACAAAAAATATGAATCGTTGAAAAGATTTACTCTCCCGATCCATGCCTGTGAGTAATTCTTATGCAGTGTTAAACAAAAGCAAATGAAACTCACTGATCTTGTAAGTCTGATTAAATATTGTGGGCAAAACTTTCCCTTATGTTTTGGCACGCCACACACTCTGAACCACTGGAAGCTGCTTATTGGCTCAAGTGCAGAATTTAGCAGTTGGGATCTAGAGTGGGTGGTCATTTCATTAAATGCACTATTAGATCCTCAATTTGAAGTGCCAAAACATATCTCAGGATTACAGCACTACAATTCCCATCAAAATTGATGGGAATTTCATGGATATACCCTCTTACAGTGCTTCAAAAGCCTGCCTTTATCCTCCCAAAGCAGTAAAGGGTGTGTTGATTCAAAAAATATTAATTAATAAAAAGTCACATTACTAACTTACAATAAAATCAGTGCTAAGACTTTTGACTTTGAAGATTTAGTTGAAAGTATTTGAGGCCTAGAAAATTAAAGACGAAGAGCAGAGTAGTGTGAATCAGAAGGAGATGATAGAAGAACAGTAAATAATGAAGGAGAATGTAACTACATAGAAAATATAAAGAACATTTAAAAGACTAATAAATGACAAAGACAGTTCAATGCAGATAAATGTAGAACAGTGGTGACTTTGATGAGTCTTTATAACACAACTGTGCATGCATTATAAAATAAGAAGAACAAAAGTGTTCAAGAGTCAAAAGAAAACTGTATGTCATTGATGTAGAAAAAGAAAGCTTGCAGACAAGTCTTAACACATGGATGAATGATGACTTTGAGAGAGTCTTTATGACAGAAGTCTGTTTTTCATAAAGTAGAAGTACGAAAGAGTAGGAGCTAAAAAAAAAGAAAAAAAAAGATTAATTCTACATGGACTTTAAAGTGTGAAAGACCCACAGTAATGTTTCTGTAATGGAAAAAAACTGATGTAGATGAATTGGTCTCACTACGTTTCTAGCACTGATCTGACCGTGCCCATTACACGAAAGTAGTATTTACAGGAAGAATTGCCTTCTGTTTGGCCACTGTGCAATGATTATTTCTCAAGTGTTTATTTTTCATGAGCAGTAAAAATGCAGTGACAACAATAATAATGTTCACACACAAAAGTCACAGACAGGGGAAGAAAATAGATATGAATATATAAAAAGGTATGAAGGAAAGGAGAAGAAGAAATCAGAAAGCAAGCAGGATGAAGAGACAAATAGATGGAAGAGAAGATGAAGCAAAATTGATATTATCTATTTGTATAAATACAGGGGAAAAAAAAAAGGAAAAAAAGTCCGGAAATGCATAGCTTAGGTTTAGACTTCCCTACTTTGTTATAAAAATGCCCAGCTTTAAACAAAGAGATATTTTGGGCCTACTGCAATATGTATGCTTTCTAAGACACATCCATACGGTGTTGTTGAAATGAAGGACTGCTCTCTTCGGTGTCTCCTAACTGACCACTGGGGCCAGACACTGTTCCTTCCTTGTCCTCCCTTCTTCCCAGGCTGTTG
Source organism: Cariama cristata (assembly GCF_000690535.1). Lineage (NCBI taxonomy): Eukaryota > Metazoa > Chordata > Aves > Cariamiformes > Cariamidae > Cariama > Cariama cristata. Next base: position 76,092 of record NW_009613363.1, read on the forward strand.
CTCCCTCTCTTCAGGGTATTTAGCACAATAAGGAGCGGGGGTATCCAAACTGTGTATCTAACATGTAAGATTCCTGATACCCAAAGTGGCATTCTCCTCTTATCTAGTGAACCTCCAGCTATCCAGGGCACCATACAAAAATATCAGTCAGGAATTCCCCTTCACTTCAGCCCTCCTCATCACCATGGAGGTATATGACTGAACATCTGAAGACCATGAAGATCATTGAACCCAAACTCAAACTATTTTTTGTAGTAGTTAGGCTAATCTGTAAACTGTCAGACTATTTTTTGTAGTAGTTAGGCTAATGTGTAAACTGACACTTTTTCTGTATGTGGGATTTTGGTGTCAGACTGGTGTGAGACCAGATAAATAAGCTCGAAATGTAATTTCCAGATCGACTCCTTCAGACCTTTCAGGTGCAGCAATCCCACGCTGACCCTAGCAAAGTCAGAAACTACTTGCCCCCCCAAAAATAGTGCATTTACACACATGGCCAGAAGTAAACCTCAAACACTTGGGAAATCTAAACATAAGATACAAATGTTTCTAGAAGCACAATTTCTTTGAGGCACCTAAATAGACATATCTAGAAGTGTAATTTTGGGTGTAGACATCTCAGTTCTAAGAGCATCCCATGCTAGGCTCCTGAACCATTTTAAGAAAGTCACAACTAAAGAGGACACGTTTTATCCGAGAAGGGTACTATATCAGGTTCTCTACAGAGTCAAGCAGATATTGCAAATTAGTTTGCATTCCAGTTCATAATTTCGAACTTTTTTCTCATAATTATGAGAGAAGAAAATATCTGAAATGAAAATTGGAATTTTAATGTCATTGCATGACCCAAGGGCAAACCTGCCTTTCTTCTACTGCAGTCTAACTCTGTGCAAAAATCAAAGAAAATCACCTTACTAAACTTATATAAACCAGACTGCACTATAGTTCCATTTTGGCAGTCTGTTGAGTCTGGATCTGTGGTGTTTAAAAAAATTGGGTGCCCTCAGTGTGCATTATCCTGCATTCTAAAATATTTACTAGGGGTTCTATGCGTTTAACTTGCCCTGCAGTATAGCTGGTATGCTTTAGTTCCAATTTTTTAATGATACTACTGCTCCTGCCAGTAATTTTTATAGCAGCTGCACTGGACTAATTATCTGGTTTTCTCAAATGTCTGTTTTTGAAATAATTATGGCCTTTGAGGATATAATAGACAGAAAGCTTTGGTAGGAGTAAAGAACTTTCCATTTGAGCAGAAAGGATAAAAAAAATTGGCATGTCCTTGTTACATCCTCGTTCTGAATGCATAAACCTGTACACCACCTCAAGGTGCCTACCTAATAAAAAAAAATTCCTTCATATTAACGTCCACATTCTTAGTTACCTTTCTAGATGTATTTCTTTTGAAAAAAACTACATTTTGCAAAACTTCTTTGACTCAAGGGAAATAAATACTAACCACTACTAACTGTACAGTGTAGGATATTGGCTGGTGCATTATGACCAGAAGTTTCTCTTCTCTAGTCTCCCTTACTGACCTGAAAATGCTGAAGAGCTGAGGCTCGTACCCATGCATACTACAAGGTCACCTTAAACACAATGCAAGGCTGTCTGCAGTTTGAAGAAAAATTGTGGACAGTCTACTTAGTTGGTGGCTTCTGTTATTTTAGAGAAATTAAGTGAAATATGGAAAATTATGATGTTTGTAAAGGTTTAATCTGAGGCATATGTAAGGGTACATTTCAGAGCTTTGAGCTGATCTAAGCCACATGACTCTTTTAAAATTAATGAGAAAGTCACAGCTAGAATGGCATTTGATAATCTGAAAATTTACCCCTTACTGCCTCCTTAGATTTTCTGTGTCTTATGTTATGGTAATAAACGGTTCTCAGCATGAGGTTGATTGAAAGGAGTATTGCTGCATGAAACAAAGAACTTGTCTTTTCTCCATGATCTCTGAATAATGTTACTAGCATATGCAGGGTCAACTCTGAGCATCAGCAGCATTTGTGACCAGGGAGTCTGGAATTAAATTGATGTGAGTGAACTTAAATGTGCTTTCATAATTTGTCTTTTCAAGTTGTGTCTCTGAAAAGAAACCAAATAAATATATAGTCTTCTTTCTGCATTACTGTTGACTACCTTTACTGTGGCTCTGCCAAGGTAAGTTTCAAGGTCTATACTTTTCAAATTTTTATAAAAAGTCCTTAGTCTTGAAGAAATCTAGGGAATATATCAAATTGAATGGAACAGCAGCTGGAAGACTCTATTCAGAAAGTTTTGTTGTATATGACTATATGTGATGTATATTACTAGTTTTGAACAGTTATTTTCAATACTAACATTGACCATCAAAGTAGGGAGGATCCAAGGTTCATCCACATATGCGGGGCAAAAAAAAAAAGTTTAAAAAATAACCAAGGTGAGTAAAATTACCATTCTCCAAAATAATACTGCTTTGTCATGGATTCTTTTTTTCAATCTGACAAAGTAGTTTTAAATAGATAAGAACACAGGCAGATTATTGGAGGAATAGTTTGATCAGTTCTTTCTTGTAAAATTTAGGAAGGATCTACTAATTTAATACACAGTAGAGACGGTAGAAAGAACAGAAGTTAATTGCAGGGGAGTAACTCTGGTTTTAGACCAAGATAGGCCTATTTAAAAGTCTCTAGGTCTAGCTGCAGAGATTTTCAAGGCATTATTCTAGAAAATCTGATTACGGAGCTACTACAGATAAGAAGCAATGTTCACCCCTCTAGTTCTCTGAGGTCTTTTTAACTTAGTGTAGTGGTGTTATCGCAATTGAAATATGTAAATAGTACAAGACCTGATTGAGGGGAATGTTCTTGTATCCTATTTAAAATATCAGTTTAAACAGTGAAGGTTTGTTTTCCTGAAATCTACAGCTGCCTAAACCTGCAGCTGGCCCAGAATGTACTAGTGAATGCTAAGTGTATTTTGGTTTGTGACATTAAAATTGGGCTTGCACTACCAATTAATTTGTGTTTCCATACAACTTTTCGTTCAAAACTTTAAAGTATTCTTGAAAAAGAAAATCATTATGGTGAATGAAGATGCAAGTGAAGAAGATTTTTACATAGGAATATGAATTGACTACTGCAATAAAAGCTACTTAGAAACAGATTTCAGTTACATATTATCTAACTATACGAATCAGAAATTTGCTGTGGACAGCTATGACTAATAATATTTGCTTTTAAGAAAAGTATTATGCCTAAAATGTTAAAACATGGAGGATCTATCTTATTAGTAGAATTTTCACTTTTCTATCAAATACAATCCTTCACCCCTATGAAAATAGAGACACAAAAATCAATACACAAATTTAATAAAATTTGAGGGTTTTTTTGTTAAGTTAATGGTATCATATCTATGACTTGCTCACCTGAGTTCTCTTCCGCAGCCCTCCCTGTTTACATATATGCTACAGCTTTGAGATCGTATAGATGGTCATATAGATTACACTTCTATTTGTTATTCAGATTCAGAAGACTGTTGATTTTCATCCTGAATAATACTAACCAGTGAAGCATTCC
>NW_009613363.1:79682-83497 GCF_000690535.1 Cariama cristata
TGGTGGCTTCATTATTTTCATAGTTTCATCTAGTTATTATAGTATGCTTGAATGAACATAGAGAAAACTGTCAGTTATAGCTTTGTAAATCCATTAAAATATCACAGTCCTGCAACATACTCTCCAATGTTCAATCCACCTCACCAGAGATGCAAGCAAAAGATACTTTTTTGATCTAGAGACCTGTTACTCAATTTCAGTTTGTTAGGTGTGACCATCATACTCCCAGCACCCTGTCTATGACGGTAATGTCAGGCACGTGTTCCTGCCTCTGCACGTAATTTGTAGTGGATGGCAAAACAGGTCACAGGTTATGATGACACTGGTCTGTCCTACACCATGAATAGTATGGGCTTTACCTTGGGTTTCCTTTCCCCTTCTAACTCACCTAAACGAAACAGAAAAAAATTTTTTAGGATCACTGTATGGTTTCAGTGACTGTACAAGGCATTACTTTGTTACTTCAGAAGAAAATGGATTAGTTTTTATTTAGAAAATGCTGAAACTAAAAAGTAAGATATACTTACAAGCCCAGACAGGCAGTTACAGGTACACGTGCCAGGTCTGGTATGAAAGCCATCTCGCCAAGTTAGCGCGAGTCTGTTCTTGGTTTAACATGTGCACTCAAGGGAATACATAAACTGTGTTGAGGATGATCTGCTCTCACCTTTATCTACAATTTCAGTCATCTGGAAACACCTTCATACTGAAGATGAGCTAGAAGGCTGGAGAGAGGTGCCCTAACTCTTCACAGGGTTTACTAGCCTAGAATCTACTTGTCTCTGTGGCTTCCAGCTTGCAGGGAAGGAAGGCAAGCTGAGTTTGCATCTCCTCAGGACACAGATGAAGACAGCACCTTTCTAAACAAACAAATTAATTGCTTTCACATCTACTCAGCTGCAGAAATGCATTTTCATAAATTAATTAATTTGTTTAAAATCTTCTGAGAACTGTCTATTGTCAAATGTTGTATGGATTCCAAAGAAAATGAGAAAAGCTTGTTTCCAATGTTTCTCCAGACCCAATTAAATTTGTTATAATGCACATTCAGTTTTGATAAAACACCATGGCTCAGTGTGGCTGAATTTGACAGCAATTCAGTAGTGCCTCATTTATCCTTATCCTGCAATTTATTGTGTTGAGATAGACCTTGAACAAGTTGTAAACTTGACAATATACTTTAAAAAGCACTGTTATTGACTTCAGGCTAACCCTAATTTTATTTCATATTATTTAAATAACTATGATTTAGCATATGCTTTTTTGCCCATGAAAATTTCATTACCTTTTTTAGCTAATAGATTTTAGTGAGCTTTCTTGAGTGCTGAATTACAGTGTGAAATTGCAGATTAGAAGATCCATGCAAGTTTGCAGTTTGGACTTTAAAACCTAGTTTCAAAAAATTCAAATTAATAAGTTCAGTCTAGTTAATACTGAAGGTACTAATCAAAAGTGCCTTATTAATATATATTTATGTACAAAAACAATAGCTGGAGTATTGCTGTCTATCAAGTACACTACACTATTTCAAAAGAACTATCCTTCTGTATATCTCAGAAGCTTATAGAGACATAATTGTCTCCCTGGAAAATAATGCATTTTTCTCTTATTCTCCTTCTTTTTTTCTTTTTTTCTTTTTTCTTTTTTTTTTTTTTATTTCTGTTATTTCAGCTAGAGGCTTCTATTCCAAAAGTTAATGCATAGATACATTCATTTTGTAACACAAATTCATGGTAATGAGTGTTCCTGCTCTTGAATTTGTACTGATAATACCCTAAACCACAAACTTGAGGTTTTTGCTTTTCCAGTCTTCAAGATTTTTTGTCTGAAAGTGTTTGATCTTGGTTGTGTTATTGCATTGCATTTAGCAGTGTGTTACATACAGTAGTATATAATAATCAATGCAATAAGAGGCAAGATGAAATATTGATCAAAAGGTCCAAATTACTTTCTTTTTTTTCCCTGTCATCCATTTGTTTGGTTTGGGAAAAATAGACAAAATTTTAGTTTAAAACATCAACTTCTTTCAGGATGGAAACCAAATTGTCTTTACTCTCCCTGTCTCCATGTTGACTTCAATTGAACTTAAACATGTTAAAAGACATGGATTGGTTGCCTGTGAACAGATTTAATAATTGCATAACAAAATCTTTCTTCTCTGCTGGACTATTTTTTGTCCTTTATTTATCATGAAAACATGAAGAAAACCTGAATGAGGTGAGAAAATCTTTGCTTTCTATTTGTGTTAGTTTTACCATCTCCTGACGGTCTTCTTATCTGTGAAACCAACACAAAACAGAGATTGTAAGCCAGTTATACTCAACCTCTCTGTCTTTGCAGAGTTCATGAAACTTCCTTTCTTCAGCTGCAAGCCCCGTGTCATCCTGCATTTTCACTCACTAATCAGTTTCCTGGTCTGTCCTTTCTCTGTATTATTGGATTAAGACTTATGCCAAATTACTTTGTGGTGAAATGTGATTTTCACGAGAATATTCCCTTTGGTCTTCAGGGCTTTAGTGGATACAGAAGAGCTACTATCACATCTTTAATAAACTTGTCTTTGAGACTATTGAGTTGTGCCATGTGAATATTCCCTTGAGTCTTCAGGGTTTTAGTAGAAATAGAAGAGCTACTAGCACATCTTTAATAAACCTGCTTTTGAAGCTACTGAATTATCTTCTTTTCCAGTGTGTAATGGTGCTTATATGTGGAAAAAAGTGCCTGGGTTGATGGGTTATCCTGAAGAATGGATTTCATGCATAATCTAGTCAGCATGTACTCCCTCGGGTTTAGTGTCTGACAGTTTCCCTGGCTCTATGCTTGCTACACCAATTTGTGTTCACTTGCTTTGCTTGGGGAGCTGGTGACAGTACTTCTCAAAGACCAGACAATCTTTAGTTTTCACACTTTGCTGGATCTGATTTAGGTTTGATTTACTCTCAATAAAACTTACTGAGGCAGAGAATCTCTTATTTGTCCTTATATTTTGGTAATTCCACTGTTTCTTGCATTCTGAGAATATTTTATAATTCTTTTCAATTCAGTAAAAGTCTCTCTAATATCCAAACATCACTGTCATTTTATTTTGCAACCATTTGCCTTTGTCCATTAGATTTCTGTTTTAAAGTTACATGAATTGAGAAGAAATAGGTATCTGTCTTTTTTCCTTAGCTCTTCAAAAATCTTTTTATTTGATATGGTCAACATATTCAACCACTCTGCTTCATTACCAGGAGTCACATTCCCAAGACATATGTTAAATGCAAGTTCATTTCATTTTCATATTGTATTTTTATGCTTAAAACCATATTTTATTATATCAAGATACACCAATTTCTTGCTTAAATACTGCATTTTAAGTCAACTTGCTTTATATTGTGTTTTCATGCATTATCAGAGTCTCTGAGAAGATGTTTGTTTAGAGAACAATATAAGAGTTTCAATATATTAAGAACTAATAAATCATCCGTAGATTTGATCAACATAAATTTAGCTACTCATTAACCACTTTATTCTCCCTTCAGGTTGCTTATTACTATTAAATTATTTAATTTTCATAATACTTGTGTCTGTTTACCATTTCTGTAATTCCATTCTTCTTGACCCTCTCTCTGTCTGCATAGCTTTCCAGACTTCTCCCTCGTACTGTGCAAGTGCTGACATGATCACCGTATTGTTAAATGGTTGGTAGGCACTACTAGGTCTTTGAAACTGAAAATCATTAGGTTGGTATGCTCATTTTCCAGGATGTACACTGCATTCACGACTACCAGATTTTGAAATGACATTTAAAAGAGTAAATGGATAAGGCAGGA
>NW_009613363.1:83528-87141 GCF_000690535.1 Cariama cristata
TGCACACATAACATGCACTTCTGGTTAATAAAATGTAAGTTTGAATTAGTAACCTGTGTTCTTAGGTCATATGAGTTGTCCACAAAATGCTATTAATGACTGGAAACTATTATTATCAGACCAGTATCGGGTTCTGTAGAGATGGAGCTTATACTGTGCAGATACTTCTTTGGGTGTATTCACTGTTGACTTATAAAATCATACAGACACTTAAAATCCCATAGGAATTTTTGTCTCCCCCAACAATGAGTATACAAAGACTCTTTATCCACACAGTCATACAAAAGAATGTGAATTTTACAAAAACTTGGTCGTGTAGTTTTGATATTTCTCTTTTCTCCAAGCCAAATAATAATACAATTCCAAAGATCTGAAAAATGAAAAATAATATGAAAAAAACATAGAAACCCATGCTCCAAGCTATCTGTGAATGCTGTCAATACAAATACATATAAATACTTTCTACACATTTTTGGTGGTACATAATCTATTGCTTATAAATCAGAGAAAATTTTAGGCGTAGATGATGCAGTTGTTAACTATCCATGAAGTTCCTGATTTAAAATCCCAGTTATGGCAAAATTCAAAAGACACAGTCTGGTCATGTTATTAGGGGGCAAATTATGCTGTAGTCAAAGGTCTGAGTGCAAGTTATAACAATGCTTCAATTCACGTTATTAGCTAGCCTATTTATAACAGTGGGCCCAGGTAGCACATGCAGCAGTATCAACATGGCAGCTCAGGCTTCAGTGAGAAGAAATATCCTTACTATTTCCATAATTTCACAGATTACTTTGGATGTCTATGAAGGCACAGTATTAAACTAGCTAGTTTATTGCCAGTTCAGCTATTTCTGAATGAATTACAGTCGCACACGGAGTAAATGAATATGAATCAGTACTAGACAGTCTGCTAAAGTGTCCTGTGCAGTATTTTGAAAGTATGATTAACAGATGTATATAGTTAGAGAGAATTATGAAACTTTTACTGTAGTCTATGAGATGATTGATATTTCTAGAGACAAGTGAATAGGAGAAAAGGCTTTGATTCTTTACTCCAGAGCAGATGGATAGGAAAGATGATAAGAAAATGAAAAGGAAAGGAAAGATAAAAAAATGTGAAACAAAAAAGAAGAAAAGTTGATCAAGGGAGATGAAGACAAAACAACTAAAAGTTTAACAAATCTGCACCATCCTGGAAAATGAAAAAGTCCCAGTCAGCACAGTTATCACATTTATTTTTATTGTTTGTTGAAGAAGCATCCAGGAAACCAGATCAGGAAAGGTTGCAGGCTGCCTCAGAAATCCACAGAACTCAAACAGACATTTCCTTTGTTCTGCATTTTGGACCTGGATCTAACACGCATGTTTAAGAGTCCATTTCATCTAATAAAAATTGGCACCAACATAAATTGCAGAGAGAAGAGAGTGTATCCTCCCTTCCCATCGATGCTCAGCAGTTCCTACCCCTCCCCAAGCCTCTTCCATCCCTTTTTTTCAGTTTTCTGGGGAAGTGCTGATGGAGTAGTTTTGAGCTTGTTCACCATACATTTTGCTTTGAGATCTACAGCCCAGTGTGGGAGGGAAGCAAGAACACTGCCTGTTTTGTCAGTCAATACTTGTTTATACTGCCCTAAAATGCCTGTCAAACTATGGGGCTAAGAGAAGAGGGAGTTCTCATATTGAATTAGTATAATAAAATCCTTACTATAAAAGTACAATTTTTTAATTATGATCAAATAAACTAAAAGGTCTAGCATGCATATGTAACAGTTGTTAAAACAATATAATTATATAAAAACCTTAAGGTACCTGTACAAACAAATAAAAAGGGACTACTCTATTTCCAGCACCACCTTCTGCTAAATAATAGTCCATCCACAAAGAAAAAGTAGATAGTTCCCAATTAACCTTCAAGCATGTAGTCCTAGATAAAATCCATCTCATTAGTTCAATCTAAATGTCAATAGAAGTACAGTTTTTGTACTGAATCTTATCTTATATCCAAAGGGAAAACAAAACAAAACAAAACAAAAAGGGTTGTAAACAGAGTCTGAGGATGACAAGGAGAAAACGCGACTTCTAGGAGGAAAGGGGATGACATGCAGAGGCACAGTTTTCTCAGCTACTTCTGTGCCCAGCCAAGGACTGCCTAGCAGACTGCTTGCTTCTCGCTGTGTTCAGTGCCCACTCCTTTTCCTCGTGGTGGCCACATCGTCATCTTTTTCCACCTCCCTTCTCCATCCTTCTATGGCCTTGGTGTTGTGCTTTCTGCCCTCCACACCTCAGCTCCAAACTTCCCTTGTAAGACACACATGACTGAGGAAGACTCTGTCTGCCTAACTGCTTCTAGTGCCTAAACATAAGGAGCAAGAAAATTTTTGGACAGGATGAATAATTAGGATAGGGTTGCTTTAATTGCACCAGAGAGCTCATCCCATCCCAGCCACTTGAATTCCTAGAGTCTTGTGGCCAGGGTAAGGACAATAGGGAAAATGGGTGGTAGTGTCACAATACTTTCCCGTGGTTCTGACTGCATTAAAAAAAAAATTAGTGACATCAATTCTTGAAAACATCCACATGTCATGCAACTAGCAGTCAAAGCAGAATACTGTATTTTCCAAGGAGGTTTACATTTTAGTCAGATTTTTGAAACAGTTAATGAGCAAACAAACAAACAGCCTAGCTAAATGTTACTCCAGTGTAACCAGAAATAAGCAAAATTTTGCCTTAGCATATGTGTTTCAGGTCAAATGATAAAGAAGAAAGAAAATTGCTAGAGAGTTTTCTATTATTAAGCTAGTATATTTAATTGTATTTCAGTAGGACTTGTTTCTTTTCTGTTTCATTAATTGTCTGGTAAAGGAAACTTGCTACCACAAAACAACATACAAAAACCTACTTTATAATTGAATTTTTAAAGTAATACTGGGAATATATCACTGGCTTCATACAAAACATAGCTGATATAAAGACACCTTTTCCTCTGTTTTCCTTAAAGCTTTAGACTATCTCTTAAATGTATTTATTATTTAATGATTGGCATAAAGCCACTTATTTGCACAGCTGGGATAATGCCTGTTCACAGGAACCCAGAGTGATATATTCTGCAATTGCAACTAATCTATTTTATCTAAGTGTTTGTTCTCAGAGGCCAATGTCTGCTTGGAAAGTTCTTGTGTGTTAGAATGAACGTTATTTCTTTCAGTGGTTTCTATTTATCACTGTGCTGTGGGACACTACCGGCAATTTAGAAAAGAATAATGCCCTCCAGGTTAGAGACCAACAGCAGGAGCTGCTCCCATAAAGACAAATGTACTAAAGATTTATTTGTTTACGTATGTAATTTTTCCCTCTTTAAGATACCGAGGGATTTTTGTGCATCATTTGCTACTGATTTGTAAGAGGTTGTTGTCTAAAGTAAAGAAACATAGCACCTTAGCCTTCTCTCACCAAAAATTCCTCATCTTTTAGACAGTCTGAAGAGAACAGAAATTATTTTATAGTGAAATATATTTGCAGAACTCTTAATGAAGCTACTAAAACATATAATTACCTTAGTGCTCCTGAGTACATTAATGGTTTGATTCCCAGTAGAATTGGGGGGGGGGGCT
>NW_009613363.1:87167-90403 GCF_000690535.1 Cariama cristata
GTTTCCAGGAGCTATTCCCAAGTACTAAAGATAGGCTGTGCATTTAAAACTTCCACTTACAGAAAGTAATGATAAAAGTCTAAGAATTAGTGCTGTGTTGAATTAATAAGTTAATTATAGACTTAATTTGTTTTTGTATGGCTGGCATATGGAATCCTCATTAAATCTAATGACAAGTTGTTTTCAGCATATTTGTTGTTAAAAACAACAATAAGAAATTACTTTAAGAAATACTGAAATCAATTTTAACATTCAAAAACACAAGAGTAACATCATCTACTGTAGATTTTAATTTGTTGGCACTGGCAGAAACATCACATGCAAAGAAACTTTTAAAAATTGACCTTAGGTATAACGTTTTACATAGGTAATTTTATATATATAGACTTGCGTGTGTACGTGTGTGTGTGTGTAAAATTATACGCAAAATGCAAATAGATTTTACAAAGATGATTAAAGCCATCATAGATATTTACTTAACTGGTGGTGTGAGTATTTTTATGGGAGATATATTTCTGGGTGACGCTTTTGAGCACCGGATTCTGACCTATGCCAAATATGCCCAGTCAATGTCACCTGAGATGCTACTGGAAAGTGAAATTAAGAATTTATGAAATAAACCTGAACACTTAGCTTTTTTCCTCAGTCCTTAAGCAGTGCATTATGGTCCTCCGGAAAGAGATCTGAGTTGTTCAGAAGTTGCTGCTTCTCAGGTTTTTTTCTAGTGGCTGAGTGTGGCAGATGCACCAACCCCGACAAAGACCAGGGCTTCTAGCAGCTGGCAGCCACCGGCTCTTTTGCACCTGTACTTTTTGGGTCTTTTGCACCCCACCATGGTGGCCAGCGCGTACACACTTTGGCAGAGTGCTGACCCTCATGTACCCGCTGGGGCTCAATACCCCCAGTCACATATGCCCCTCAGGCAGAGGAGCATGAGAGGTGGGATTCCCTGACCAATAGATAAGGGTCCCTGGCCAACGAGGCATCCCGGGCCAGAAAAGTTTCTGGACCATGCCCAAACATGACCATGAGTTAGATCTGACCAGCGTGTAATTGTGGGGCCCCCATCAAAGACCCCCTTGGAGTGGTTTTCTCCGAGCAGTGGGACTGTGAACAGAAATTCCCACCTCAGACTGGGACGCCATCTGAGCAAATTTCCTGGCATTGAGTGCCCTCATCTCCCCCGAGGTGAGTAATTATTTCTTCTGGATATATCCTTGAGTGAGCTCTTGCCCCTTTGGGCAAGTGATTAATTCTTCTGAGTACCCTTGAGAGAGTTTCCCCTTTTGAGAGTGAGTGTCTGTGTGTGCATAATTTTTTGTGTGTCACCGTGTAGTAATAAGACCCCAAATGACGCAACAGACCCGTAGTGGTGTTCCATATGTTAACGAAGTGCTGATTGGTTCTGGGATTGTCCCTACTTTCTGTTGGTTTCTGTTGCTTCGTTTGGTGTTGCTGCGAAATAAAGTTTGTTTAAGTGTATCTTTGTTTTGGATTAGTTTGTGCACTTCCGTGACAACGAGTAAAGAATATGGGTCTGCCCCTCTTTCTAAAAGTCTGCTTCTAGAAGGAGGTTCACTTAGTTTCTCAAATCTAAAATCTTCTTGCTAAAACAAAAAGGAAAAACTATCTAAAGTAATGTTTGGAAGGGTGAGTGAAAATGAATAGGCTAGCTAACTGGGGATGGAGTAAATGGGGAACTTTGTCAGGACACAATCGTCATCAGAGTGAATGAGAAACAGCCAACATACCACAATTACAGAAAACTTACCTATTTTTCAGGTCTTACACAACAACCAAATTTAGACTACTTCTAAAATGAGTCTGGAAATTAAACTTCACGGATTATCTCTCTGCAGATAAGTAAGGGGAGAATGAGAGGTTATATATTAAAAAGCCAGGTTTGGCTTTTTCTTGCACCTTTTGCACCTATGCAATCTGGTGAAAATCAACAGGGTTACACATCTGTTAATTAATTCTGAATTTGGTCCTAAACTCATATAACTATGACAGTCAGTGGTTACTTGATTATTTGCCTCTAGTAGCTTATACTAGAAGTGCTTTTCCGATTCAAAATCGAAGGCCTTAACCGAATCAAATCTTCTAAAAATCTGTGCGAATAACTGTATCAAGCCTCAAACAACAAACGGTTTATTAAAATTTATGGGTTTTTTGCATAATGTTCCCTAATCTAGAGCATTTAATATTTTTTTCCAGTGTAATGACTTCATTGATTTTATATCACTGTATTCTGTTGAATGTTTTATATTTAGTTTCTTGCTGTCCAATTAACAGTATAATAGATTGTAGTTCATCAGCGATACTACGTCTTGAGCAGTGTTGTCTCTTCTGAAGGTGAGAGTCAGTCTTCATCAAGCCAACTTTAAACTGATTCAGTCGTCAACATCTAACATCCCAGTTGTAAGCCTCCAAGTTCCCTTTGCAATTTTTTATTTTATTCCGAGTGGTCCAAATATAATCTTTATTTGGATTATAGAAGTCAAGAAAGTAAAAAACAGTAGAGTGCAGAGGTAGGTACATTTATTGATGAAATTAAAAACTACATCAAATCGATATTAATTTGATATTGGAAAGTAAAGTGAGCAAAGCATAATGTGACACAAAGAGAACATTTTGTATTCTATGACTTCCGAAAATGCTCCCCAGCACTATTAAAAAAAAAAAGAAAAAAAGAAAAAAAGAGGGGTGTGATGCTGATGGACCAGGAGGCTAAGCCAGTATTGCAGAGGATTAAGAGACCTGTGGGAGGTGTAGGAGAAGAGGAGATGATATTTTATTTTAAATTAAAAGAATTTCACATTACTTTTGGTGAAATAAGATTATAGAAACTATCTTCAGAATTCTACTGTTTTTTGTAATGAGATTACATTTCAAACTTGAACATTTTGAGGGAAGAAGAAAAGAATGTTCACACTGCCTTCTGGAGAAAGGAGTGATTTGAAACTACAATTAAGGGAAAAATCTGGAAAATAAGAATATTTTAGATAAAAGAGAGTAAATAATGAAATTAAGAAGGATAGAAAGACAATAGAGAGGACTGGGAACCTTTTTTGTGACAGTGTAATGCAACCATTATTTGCTTTAAATAATAAATAGTTCCACAAACACTGGAACTAATAGAGTTGTGTTTCCAAATGATTTGTGTTTCATCAAATGGCTTTTTAAATGAAGTAAACTAAGCCTGCAGCATGTTTCCTGTCCTTATTAAACACTAG